>NC_068991.1:2272707-2277660 GCF_001194135.2 Octopus bimaculoides | reverse complement strand
AAGAAGAAGAAGAAGAAGAAGAAGAAGAAGAAGAAGAAGAAGAAGAAGAAGAAGAAGAAGAAGAAGAAGAAGAAGAAGAAGAAGTGGTGGTGGAGGGGGGATTTAGGTGAATGATCGGGTTGGGGGGAGGCTGTGCGGCATCCTTTACGATTTTGACAACTATTTCTTACTTTAATTAGAAAGTCGCCCTGGTTCTGTTGCACACTAAACGCTGAGCAGCGGAGACAGAAATAATGGCCTCGTCCTCATCATCATCATCATCATCATCATCATCATTATCACCATCGGTGTCGTCGTCGTCGTCGTCGTCGTTGTAACCAACCTCATTATTAACTACAGAGATGAAAGACTACAGAGAAGGGAAAACGTAGGGATGCCTTCTGCATGTGTCGCAAATAGTTAAGCCTGTGCTAAGATACGTAAAGCAGCGAGCCAAGAATTCTAATTAATTAAAATCACATTAGTGGAACGGTTAATTTGGGTCAGTCATTAGAAATCTTTCTATTTCCCATTACCGCCACCGCCTTTATCTTAGAATCTGGCTGTATTGGTTAAGTTATGATTTCCTGAAGAAATCTAATAAAGCAGAAACATGACCGGAGTTGTCACCTTTCTACTCACACCGCTCACCATTACATTCGCACATTGTATTTCTAAGTAATTTCAGATGATTTAAATTCCGAGTTCTCTCCCTTGCTTTTCTTGACCAGAATTTATTATGAGATTAATGACTTTTATCTCTTATAAACTACGATTAGCAGCCAGTAGTTTTAATTTCCAATTTCACCTCCTTCACCTGTGTATCTGCTGGTGTGTGTGGAGGGGGATAGAGTATTATGCGTGTGTCCCTGTGTGAGTTTATGTGAGAGAGACAGAGAGAGACAGTGTGCGTGTGTTTGTGTGTGTTTGTGTGCGTGTGTGTGCGTGCCTTTGATGCAAGACCTCCAATTAAAACAGGTGGGTATGTCAAGAAGGTAACTTAGCTTCTGGAATAAATATTTGGGGCTCCGTAAGATCAACTGAAACGGTTGAAGGCGGTGCCCCAACTTGGCCGCAGTTCAGTAGCTGAAACCAGTAAAAAAAAAAAAGGAATAAAAGACTACCAATATGTCCCTCCCTCCTCCTCCTCCCTACAGAAACACTACAACTACACTATTACCAAGGCAGCCACCGCCACCAATTCCACCACCACCACATTGTTTAGCGATTCAAAACATTTCTCAAAACTCTTTGATTCGGTAAAAGAATTCTTTTTATAGCTTCGCTGCTTCTGTTTGCCATGGGCGAGGAATACGTTGGTGCGGCGGCACGGCAAGGCAAAGCTTTGAGGTCAGAACGATCTGGTTAAGCTCTTTCGTGTTGTACATGATGACCATGATGATGGTGGTGGTGGTGATGGTGGTGGTTAAGAGGATGATGATGGAAAGGAGGAAGGTGAAAATTACGATGCTAAGAGAGAAGAGGAGGAGGAGGAGGAAAAAGATGAGGAGCGAAAGAGGAGGATCACGAGGATGGAACGATGAAGAGTACAGTGATGATGATAAGAGGAAGAGGAGGTGGAAGGGGGACGATGAGGACGAAGATGGCAAATGAGATGATGACGTTAATGATGATGCTGGTGATGATGTACACTTGATCGACACAACGATAGTGATGAAGAAGAAACGACGACGAGAAGATGACGGATGCTGATGTTGAGGACTGTGGTGATGGCGGCGGTGGAGTATGATTGCTTTTGTTGATGTGATGTTTGTGTTGTTGTTATGTGTTTTTCGATAATTCATGTGAGATTTCATGGCACCTCCAGGTGCGTCTCTAAGTTGCTGCTTCTCTGAGTGTAATATTGTCTTATTTCAAGGCGGCGAGGAGCTGGCAGAATGGTTAGCACGCCGGGCGAAATGCTTAGCGGTATTTCGTCTGTCTTTATGTTCTGAGTTCAAATTCCGCCCAGGTCGACTTTGCCTTTCATCCTTTATTCCGATTCACGTGTGCGTGTGTGTGTGTAGGGACCGGACCGACTGCTTGGTCTAAATGCCCGTGGACATAGTAATAATAATAATAATAAAAACATCGAAAAAATACCTTAGGAATGAGAACCCAGGTTCGACATTTCCCCAAGACACTTGATGAAGGCTGGAGGGAATATCAGCCGAAACGTTATGTTAACAACAAACAAGATGAGGACAAATATCCGTCAAATGTAAATAATGTAAATAATCTATTTTTTATGTATTTTATTTCAATATTCAGTTCGTTTTCTCCTATTATTGTATTAGACCAAACTCCTTCATAAAGATATGTATTTCATCATTTGATGAACTTATTACAATTCATTATCTTCTCCACTTTTCCTAAGTAAACTGAGTTGAGACAGAGCTGCACTCTATTATCATTTCGGTACAGCTCTCGCTTTTGAATAATCACGCGCCGATAAGACTCCATCCATTTATTTATGTATTCTTAACACACTCTGTATTAATATTCAGTGTAATTACTGAATAAATTAGGTCATTTATCCAATTGTTGTTCGAATTTGCTTCTGTGGGATGTTCTTGGTCAGCATTATCGTATTTAGCAAATATTTCCTGGAGATAAATATTTATTTATAACCCCGGAGACTGAAGCTTTTATTAATCCGTGTTCACTGACTTTTGGTATTCTCACTTCTGCTATCTTTATTGGTTCCAACAGATTTTCTTCGATGTTCACTGTGATTGATCTGTTGCAATGGGGCCTCTTTATTCCGTTTCTTGTTAAACATGGCATTGAGACTTACTGTTGTTTAGACTCAGATCAGCTCTCAACAAATGGATCTTTTACCAAAATTCTTCCAGCTGCGACCAGCAAGTCATTTTTTTCTTGACTGCATTATCCAATGTGTATCTCTTTTAACTTGTTAAGAAAGATTTGTAGTCAATCGAGAGACTAGAAACACCGTCTTTGGTTCGTAAGATCATAGGGTTACATTTATATTTTAGAAGGGTATTTGCCTGTTAGTTTAGGGATTTCATTATCTTCCTCTTGGGTCTGTTTGGGGTTATTTTCTGTTTCACGGTGATGCCCTGTATTTTTCGGTTATAGTGGATTTTGTGTTGTGGATATTTCCTTGGTGTTTGGGGAACTCACTGAGTTATATACGTGATCGTTCCTTGAAATGCTTGGCGGCATTTCGTCTGTCTTTACGTTCAGAGTTCAAATTCCACCGCTGTCGACTTTGCCTTTCATCTTTTCGGAGTCGATAAAATAAGTACCAGTTGAGTACTGGGGGTCGATGGCCTTGTACCAAAATTTGAAACCATTATTACTCATGTTATTACTTTGCTTGTTGTTGTTGTTGTTGTTGTTGTTGTTGTATCTAGCAATGACGTTGTTGTTATTGTTTCAGTAAATTCAACCACCCGAACATCGTCAAGTTTCTTGGAGTATGTTTCGAGTCTCACCCGAAGTATATTGTACTCGAGTTACTAAATGGTGGCGACTTGCGCAACTTTCTACGTGAAAATCGACCAAAACCCGTAAGTGTCTGAATGACAGAAGTTTTCTTTCGTCTATAGTCGACCGTGAATACGGCAGCGAAATACATTCACATGTATGTACATGTGTGTGTGTGTAAGAGGAGTGAGCATGCGAGAGTGTGTATGTGTGTGTGTGTGTGTGTGTGTGTGTGTGTGTGTGTGTGTGCGCGAGAGAGAGAGAGACAGACAGAGACAGGCAGACAGACAGACAGAGACTCTAGAAGTACCGTGTTAAGTGGGTGACTGAGTATTTACGTCTTAGTGTGTGTGGATGCGTGTATGTGTGTGCGCGAGTTCACGCCCGTATTCGTGCGCGCGCACATCTGTGTGTGTGGGCGTGTTCTTGTGCGTGTGCGTATACATGTTTGCACGTCCGTGGTTTGTAACATAAGGTGTTTGCATGTGCCTATATGTATCTATACGTGTATGTGTGTGTATTCAATTGTATTGAGTATGTCACTATGTGTGTGTGTGAGTGTGTACGTGTGCGCACTTGTATGTGCGCGCGCACATAAGCATGGGCCAGAGTGTGTGACCGAGAGCGGTGAATCTCGTGTTGGATGCATTAGTTTCCTATCAGGATATCTAAAGTAACAAATTATAAGACGATAGCAATCCCCGGTCCTCATCCATGCGGATTAAAGGCTTAAGCAAGTATCTCATCGTTATCTGACCCATCATTTATTAAATAATATATGACTTGCTATTTGCTAACTGACTTAAATATCTCTCTCTGTTCTAATGGCCTGAATGATACGCATGGCCGACGGACAATCGATAAATCGATGTTTGAGAACTTCTGCTTTGATGAGGAGGTTGTATATAAAACGATGATATATATATATAAATATAGGATAATGGTGCTGACATACATACATATATATATATATACACATACATATTTATATGTGCTTGCGTGTGTGTATATATTTTATATTATATATATATATATATACATACATGTACACATATATACATACACCCACATGCCAAAATGCATATAATTATATATATATATATATATATATATATATATATATATATATATATACACATATACATACACACACACATACATATTCATGTGTGTGTCTGCGTGTATATATGCATGTGTGTGTGTGTGTGTATTATTGTATGTACATACATTCAAAATTCATTATATAAAAATATGAGAAAGAGAATATATATACATACATAAATATGTTTGTATATGCGTCTTTGTGTAACGCAATTATACACACAGACATAAGCACAGAAACACACACAAGCGCTAACACGCTATCTTAACATCCTAAAGATATCGGGGTGTTGGAGGAGATGTCTTCACCTCAAACAATCAAATCTGTTCATGGACATTATGACTCACCTCCAGACGGTTTTCACTCAGTATTGTAGCATATATATATATGTGTGTATATATATATATATATATATATAT
>NC_068991.1:2267663-2271550 GCF_001194135.2 Octopus bimaculoides | reverse complement strand
ATATATATATATATAGAGAGAGAGAGAGAGAGAGAGAGAGAGAGAGAAGAACACACACACACAAACATACATACATACATACATACATACATACATACATACGAAGGCTGCTTTAAGGGCCTGGTTGGAGGCCCACCCTTCCGAGTTCTTTTACGGGCTTACATAAACTGAAGGACCGCTGCAATAAATGTGTGTGAATCTGAGAGGGGAATATGTTGAATAAGATCGTAATTAACTGACCCTCTCGTATTTTCTTTTACCCAGAGCCAGGAACTTTTCAGCAACCCTTCGTATAGGTACGACAGGCTTCCATACAGTTTTCAATCACTTTACCATCTTTAAAAGATATATAGTTCGTCAGTTTGCACTAGATAGCACAGCATGGAATACATGATGTCTACGAGCAAAAATTTTAAAAAACAGAAAACAGACGTTTGCGGCTGAACCAGTTTTAATGAAAAAAAATCTGCTTGATCAGCAATAATCTGGGGTTAAGCAGAGCAACACCAAAAACAAGGAAAACCAATTCCAGAACAAAGAATAAACAGAGAACGTACAAGAGAGGGCAACGTTCCAATCAATTCATTGGAAATTTATTTTATGGCGAATGTTATTCTAAAATATATTTTAGTCTATTGTGTAATCAGAAAGCAAAATCGGTGCGTTGATGAAACGAGACAAAAATATTTTATAATCACTGGTGTAATCTGATTAAGATCAGCATTTTGGTTATATTTATTAGTAATCGGTTTCTGCACTGATGGTCTGGAGCAGCGAGAGAGAGAGCGGGGGTTGAGAGCACTGAAACTCACTGGAAGCTGGAGGAACGGAGAAAGATGTCGTTTGGTAGAGGAAGAGATGTGGTCGGAGAACTGCTAGCGGATGGGGAGAGACAGTGGTGGTGGTGGCAGTGACCGTAGGTGTTGGTAGTGGTGGTGGCGGCGATAGTGGTAGATGTTGATAGGTGGCGACGGTGGTGGTTGAAAGATTTAAGAAAGTGCTAATGGAAGTCGATATATGAGGGGAAGTGGGCGTGGGAGGCTCTGTGATAGAGCAGTGTTCTCAACCTTTTTATTTTTTTCACCTTCGGACCCCTTATTTTTACGATTCTATTCTAGTGGAACCCCCTTAACCATTCGATGCTTAAAAACTAGCTTTATAGAGACTTCTTTCAAAATTCCTATTTTATTTTACACTCGTTAACTTGTGCCGTTTGAGCTACGTAAAGCATTTGAGAAAGAAACAGATGATCCTTGCAATAAATACCTTCAAATCAAAATTTCATGAACCCTTAAAATACTACTGTGGGGCTCCGAAAATCTTACATGGACCCCCAGGGATCATGTGGAGAAGTGCGTTAAAGGCATACGTGGGACAAGAGAGGCTGTTAGACGTTTATTTCGATAGCTATACAATAATCCCTCGACTATCGCGGGAGTTACGTTCCAAAACCTCCCGCGAAGTGTGAAAATCCGCGAAGAATGAGTACTGTATTTTTTTTTTTTTTTAGTTGTATATATTTACTTTATTATAAATGCAAAACAACACCACGGAGGAATCGACGTAAGCTTAAATAATAAACCGCGATAGGGGAACCGCGATATGCGAACCGCGATATCGCGAGGCATTACTGTAAGATGTGTGTGTGTATGCGTGCGTGTGTGTGTATGCGTGTGTGTGTGTGTATGCGTGTGTGTGTGTGTATGCGTGCGTGTGTGTATCCATATGTATGTGTACACAAATGAATGCGTTTGTGTATTTGTGTGTGCATAAAACACTTGCAAACCAAGAATTTTGTTGATTATTACTGTTTATAAACATCACTCATCATCGTTCACGATGACACTACTCTAAAAAGAATCTACCTTTTTCTCTGACAGGATGCGACCCCTACAATTAGCACCAGAGACCTGATGACCTTTACCTTACATGTTGCAAAAGGATGTCAACATTTGGCTAAGAATAGATTCATACATCGGTAAAGACATTTATTGGAAAAATAATTGGTTCTCGGATGTTTTTTTTTTTCTTTTTTTTTCCTTTCGCTTTTCGTTTGTTTCTCTACTGAATAATGTCTGTCATTATTCAGTTTTCTTTCAAGATTTCTTGCCAATAGAGAAAGAACCGGTTTCTAACCCAGATCCAAGGGTTCTTCATTGGAATTTCAACATCAACAAAAGAGTATTTTTTATTTGTATGTATGTATGTACGTATGTATGTATGTGCAGATTTGTATGTTTTATGTATGTATTCTCAAATATATAGTTGCATATCTAGACATGCTCATATATTCTTAAATGCTAAATTTCTGGAAAGTTTTACAGATTTTTACAGTTCCAGTGATGGATTGGATCTGTAGTCTTCGAATTAGCTTCCTTCTTTCTCGTTTTGAGAAGCCTAATTTCTCAAGATTGGTATTCAGGCAGTGTGTTATATATCCAATGTATGAATGTATGTATGTATGTATGTATGTATGTATGTATGTATGCATGCATGTATGTATATATGCATATATATATATATATATATATATATATATATATATATATATATATATATATATATATATTTACGTGTTTGTATATACTCGTTGTTGAATACAGTACTATGCCATTTTTCTGCAGAGACATCGCAGCTCGGAATTGTTTGCTGACGTCGAAAGGAGAGAAGAAAATTGCAAAAATTGCAGATTTTGGAATGGCACGAGACATTTACAGGTTAGCCAGTGCAAATGTTTGTTACAGCTGTTGTTCTTGTTCTTGTTCTTCAATTCTCAGACCAGCCGTGATCGCGCAAACCTTGGTCTAAAACTGTTCCTGTGTGACCAACCAGATATTTTATTTCTCTGAATACGTTCTTTAACGTCCTTCTTTCCTGAATGACTATAAGGCGAGAGTGAGGGCGCGTGGCTCAGTGGTTAGGGCATTCGGCTCACGATCGTAAGATCGTGGGTTCAATTCCCGGCGACGCGTTGTGTCCTTGAGCAAGACACTATTTCACGTTGCTCCAGTTCACTCAGCTGGCAAAAATGAGTAGTACCTGTATTTCAAAGGGCCGGCGTTGTCACGCTATGTGTCATGATGAGTCTCCCTGAGAACTACGTTAGGGGTACACGTGTCTGTGGATTGCACGTTAATTTCATGAGCAGGCTGTTCCATTGATCGAATCAGCTGGGACCTTCGTCGTCGTAACCGACGAAATGCTCCTTTTATAAGACGAGACGTGACATCGATTGTCGCTACTATTTCTAGCATGACCAACGACTTAGTCGAGGCACACTCGTATACGCTACATTGATTTTATACATCGTTACGACTTTGATTAAAGATTCATCTCCAATATTTACAGATCCTATCTATTCCCGATAGCCTCTCACATCGTCGTCGACTGCTTAAAGACAAATTTAGATCAGAATTGTCGCACCTTTTATGTCTTATTTATAATTCATTATAATACAACAGAAATATCTCTAAGGATTAACTCCCTTTACGCAAGGAGGTGGGAGAGAGGGGGGTAGCGAGAGTGAAAGAGAGAGACAGAGAGAGTTGTGGCTGATCTGCAGCGTATTCATTGCATCGTTTCTTAGAACTCTGAGATAAATTCTTTGTGAATGTGTCCATTGGGTTTCGTACAAATAGAATTTGTATTATGAAGATAGGTAGAGAGAGAAAGAGAGAGAGAGGGGGGTAGGTAGGTAGGTAGGTAAGCAGATAGACCGACAGACACACAGATAGATAGATAGATAGATAGATAGATAGATAGATAGATAGATAGATAGAAGTGTTAGGCCACCATGCATGAAAACGAAAATCCGACGAGCGCGCACTACACGTTTGCTCTCGAGGCGTAGCAACCGAGAACTGACGCAACCTAGCGGCGCGAACATT
>NC_068991.1:2259123-2267337 GCF_001194135.2 Octopus bimaculoides | reverse complement strand
CTCTCTCTCTCTCTCTCTCTCTCTCTCTCTCTCTCCCTCATCTCTTTCTCTCTCTCTCTCTCGCCTTCACTTCCTCTCTTTCTCTTCGTCCCTCTCTTTGCTAAAACAACAAATATACTTTCTTCTCTTCATAGTTATTTCTTATTAGTCTGTCTGTTAAGTTCGCTGCGATTAATACTAACTCTAACGTAACTACATACTGTCATTCATGTTACGGACATAAGTCTCCATGGTTCCCAGATCTCATCACAAAAAACTCTCTTCTCTCTTCCCTCGTCTCTTCTTCAATAAACAACCTGAGGCCAGAACGTCATTATTTTTTTTCCTTTCCCCACTTTAACTCCCTCGATTCCTATCGATTACTTCTTTCCCAACTCAAAGAAGACCCACACTGGTTCTTAATTTTATCTTGGAACTACTTTATATAATCCTGTTTCTATGAATGACACTTTTCTCTCTCTCTCTCTCTCTCTCTCTCTCTCTCTCTCTCTCTCTCTCTCTCTCTCTCCCTCTCTTCCCAGCCATTTTATTCCCACTATCTATCGCAGTGGTATTCAACCGCTTCTTACCTATTGACCCCTTTCGTTATTATTTTATCCTGGTGGACCCCAATAACTATTCGATGTTTAAATATTAGTTTTGTAGAAAACTTCTTTCACGATTCCTCTTTTGCAGTTCACACACATTAACCCGTGTTGTTTGAACGATGCAAAAACATGAGACAAAGAAACCAAGATGTCGCTTGTAATGAAAATACATCTAAAAAAGGCGTCGAGCTGGCAGAAACGTGGGCACGCCGGGCAAAACGCTTAGCGGTATTTCGTCTGTCTTTACGTTCTGAGTTCAAATTCCGCTGAGGTCGACTTTGCCTTTTATCCTTTCAGAGTCGATAAATTAAGTACCAGTTGCGTACTGAGGTCGATCTAATCGACTGGTCCCTTCCCCAAAAATGTTGGGCCTTGTTCCTAGAATAGAAAAGAATAAATACATGTAAAATTAAATTTTGCTGTTTTGCTTGCGCGAACCCACAACAATCGTATATAGGCCCCATCAGGAACCATATGGACCCCAGTTGAGAAGAACTGATCTATCTTATTTCAGGTTACATAATGTGACCCAATTTTAAAAGCAACAAGCTGGCACAACTGTTACCGTATCGGACTAAATGCGTTGCAGCACTCCTTCCGCTGTTTTACGTTCTGAGTTCAAATACCACCGAGTTCGACTCTACTTTCATCCTTTCGGGTTCGATAAAATAAATAACAACTGAGATCTGGGGCTCCATGTAATCGAATTCGCTCCTCTAAAGATGCTGACTTTGTTCCAAAATCTGAAGAATAATGGAACTCGATTTCGTCAATAACTCCCTCTCTCTCTCTCTCTCTCTCTCTCTCTCTCTCTCTTTCTCTCTCTCGCTCTCTCACTCTCTTTTTCCATCCACTTCAGGTCAGATTACTATAAAAAGGACGGACGTGCCCTGCTGCCTGTGAAATGGATGCCACCAGAAGCCTTTATCGATGGAATTTTCTCCACCAAAACCGATGTCTGGTAAATATGACTTTCCTTCATTTCTCACAATTCTAATCCAACCAGAATCGATTTTTGACTGCCATGTCACCCCACAACCCACTTCAGAGGGAATAGTTGATTGTTTTATAATTGTATATTCTGAGAATATAAAATCAAATCATCGAAATCGCGAAGCAACGAGGTAATCCATGATTAATTCAAAAGAACGTGAATAAATAAGCATTACATTTGACAGGGTATTCTGAATGTTAAAGGGCTAAAACGAAAGATTTGTGATAGATTTGGCTGCTATGTCTAGCAGAACGATTGGTCGCGTAGATTCCTCTGTCGCCTAAATGTTGTTGGACTTCCCTAACCTTAAAGATTATTCATTCCTTCATAAATGACTCGCTTTTTTGCTTTGTTTTTCTTTATGCAGGTCGTTCGGTGTGCTGTTGTGGGAGATATTCTCCCTCGGGTGTTCGCCGTACCCAGGGTTAGGCAACCAAGATGTCATACAACATGTAACGTATGGAGGTCGAATGGGAAAGCCACGAAGCTGCCCAGATGCCATGTAAGTCTCTTCTACAACATCCTACCCCCTACCTGTGATAGCACACACACACACGCACACGCACACACGCACACACCATCACACACACAATCATGTCGAACAAAATTCTTGGCAGCATTTCTTCCATTCTTAATGTTCTTAGTCCAAATACCGTCGAGGTCAAATTTGTCTTTCCTACTTTTAGGGTCGATAAAATAAAGTACCAGTCAAGTACTGGAGTCGATGTAATCAACTTGTCCTCACCCATCAAACATCGCTAACGTTTCTGCCAGCTCGCCGCTTTAACAGTTCAAAATTATATTGCATTCATTAACGTGCAGGTCCTCAGCCGGCACGCAACATTAATGATTTCTACATCAAACCATTGATGCGATATATTATAACGATTAGAATTCGAATTCCCTAAGAGAGGAGTAAAAACACTATCAAACTCTTAACCAAATTCTTCATATTTTTGTCTTTGAATTACACAGATTTGAAGTGATGTTGTCCTGTTGGAACAGTGACGCCAACGAAAGACCTGACTTCAACACCATTATGGAAGTCATCACCAAATGTTCACAGGTAGGTCAATCACCTTTGTTGTTGATGTTGTTGTTGTTCGTTCATTATCGTGTGACGGATAGATTCGATCCCTGCAATCCCACGAAACCGTACGTCGATCTCTAATCTAGCGGTTCACTAATCTTTGTTTCTGTTTCTACCAGTTTTTGACCGGGTATTTTGGCCGAGAGTTTTACAATGACCTCCATATTGCTATTGTTGTAGTTGTCGTTGTTGTCGTAGTTGCTATTGTTGTTGCTGACGCTGATGCGGCTCAACATTGACAGAGCTGTATTATATCCTGCAGGTAATCCGTTAGCCACCTTAGTGCAACAAACCAACCCATAGCCCTAGGTACGCCACGTCTGCTATAACACCATACTTCACATTCCTACACGTATTGGCTAATAGCAGGATCAAAGTCACTAATCAGAGAATACTGTATTTTTTCCACGTACTTAATCTCGGGTAATCTGTTGTTGTTGTTGTTGTTGTTGTCGTCGTCGTTGTTGTTGTTGTTGTTGTTGTTAGTCCCAAAGTATATCTGATTGAGTAGGTTTATGATCAAAGTTGTTCTATCTCATGACCACCCCATCTTTTTGAATATCAGGAACTACCTTGTCCAGTGTGTCTTTTATTTTAAGACAGAAGGATGTAATTTGAAGATTTGGCTGCTATTTCTACCAAAATGAACGATCACATACAATTCTTTGAGCTGTTGTAGCTGTTGCTATTGCTGTCCCAAACCAGCTCTGATTGAGCAAACATTTAATCACAATCAATCCAACTGTGACCATTCCGACTCGTTTGTATATGTAGAACTATATTTTTTTTTAAACATTGCCTTCCTGTCTTAAGGCATTGTGGTGTCATTTAAGAGATTTCGGCTTCTATTGCTAACAAATCGGACCACTGTATCTTTTGAATGCGGACACAGGAAAAATGGACAAAGCTAGAGCACGACGATTGCTAATTTAGGGGGCAATAGGGTTCCAAAAGGGCATAGAAAAGACAGGAAGGTGAAGGCTGGAAGGCCTTTAGTCATAGGCTCCCTAAACGTAGAGATGAAGAACAACAACAACAACAATGCTAAGAAAAGAAAACGAAATTTTCGCCCAAATTTAATACCATTTCCTTTATTATTTTCTTCTCATTTCAGGACGAAGAAATCATGTCATCTCAGATCCCTAGCTGCTTTTGTCCCCTTATCGCCGAGCCTGTAATTATGCCGGTGGCGTTGCCCTATAGAGGGGCGAAAAAAGTTCGAATGCCGAAATCTTTTGTAAGAAGTTCTGACCGCGTGACAAACCTTAATTCGCATGCACACCCGCAACCCCACCACAATCTACCCCAACATCACCACCAAAACCATCACCAGCACCAGCATCACCAGCACCGCCACCACCACCACCACCAACATCACCAGCAACACAAGAGCAGTAGAACCAAGAACCGGATACCCGCAAGGATTTCTCAAACTGCTCCTAAGTTGACGTACGCTTCAATTGGATTCTCTGAAGAGGACGAAGAAAAAGACGAAGAACTACCAGAAGAAGAGGAAGTGGAGCGGAATGAAGAAGTCAATGATAATAATAATAATAATAATAATGATGACGACGACAGAGGAGTTGAGAGAAATGAAGGAGATGCGAGAGATAAAGAAGACAAAGATGGAGAAGCCGTAAAAAGGGAAGTAGACAGAGCAAATGAAATAGACGAAGATGAAGAAGAAATAGAATTGAAAGACGAAAGAGAAATAAAGGAGGATATGGAGAGCTTTAAGAAAGAAGCAGATGAAAGAGGAGAGGAAGAAGGTGATGGCGAGGTATATGGAGGAAACGACGAATCAATAAGGTTGTTAAACGTTGCTACAGAAATGTGTGAAAATAATGGGACATTAACGGGAAACGAATACAGCTATAATATTAATGGTGGGGACAGCACTACCAATGATGAATCGACAAAACTACTTGAAGAATTCAAAGACAATCAAAAAAATCGAAACAAAAATAGTGAAACCTCGCCGAACAATTTTAGACGATGGCATAACGACTGGAACCAACGAGAAACGACGGGGATTGGTCAAGGCGAAAGACTGGCTTTGCTTTCTTCTTCGAGAGACTTCGAGTTTCGTATTGAAACGGGTGATTCGGTCAGAAGCGGAACTACTGGTCAGCAACCAGGCAACTGCAAAAAGTGCAGCTGTTCCAATTATCTGTTGACCACTCACACAAACAACTTGTTGCCATCTGTCCACTACCAGAACTGCGACAGTTCCGATGGCCCCAAGAAACAGAACTTTTCCATCCTTGAAAGTCTCTCGTGAAAATTATAAAACAATCAAAAAAATAAATAAAGACACTAAAAATGCAAAATAAAATAAACATACAAATTTTTTTAAATATACAAAATAATGAACGAGTTCAATAAAATAAGATTTATGAGATCGAAATCAATTTTGGAGCGCTTTAAAACGAATAAAGCGAAACGAAACCAGAATAAGAATTATTAACAGCAGAAACAAGAAAACAAACTCTAAGACAAAGCCAGACAGATTTCTCAAACTAAATTCTACACCACCGCCATCAACCCCTCCTGAAACATAATGCTACTTAAGCCTCAGCAACACGGGTGTATGTACCCGGTGGTGCAGCAGAAATTTTCAAGAAAATGTTAAAAACAAGATAATAATAATAATAATAATAATAATAATAATAATAATAATAATAATATTAACTGTTGCTAGTATAGGCACAAAGCCTGAAATTTCAAAGAAGTGGAGTTGGTCGATTAAACTGGTCCCAGTGCTTCGCTCGCTCTTTGTTTTGTCGACCCAGGAAAGATGAAAACCAAAGTTTGACCTCGGCGGGTCCTGAACCCAGAAGGTAACAGAGCAAAAGTCAGAGCAAATATCACTAAGGCTAAGGTCCCGACGAGCCGGGTTTATGGTTAAGTTTTGATTCCTAATTGTTGTTATTTCGCGACTACAAAAGTTTGCAATGTCTCCATGCGAATAAGCATGAATGACACAACCTCATCTTCCACTTCTTTAAATTGGAGGTTTTGCGAATATATTAGAAACAATCATTATTATTATCATTATTATTATTATTATTGTTGTTGCTTTCATCAATATCAGTGGTGTTGCTGTTGTTTCCTCTTTCAGTTTTAAGATCTTTCTTATATAAAAGATTGGTATAGTCTGTTGCTTGATTATTGATTGCTAACCAAGGCAAAAGGCCTGAGATTTGGGGTCAGAGGTCAGAGGTCAAAAGATAACATCAACGCTGGCAATTGATTCACACTTATTATATTGACCTCGAAAAGATGAAAAACAAAGACAGGATTTAACTCAGAACGTAATGACAAGAAACAGTAGACCAACGCAAGTCATTTTATTCGACGCACTGACAACACTGTTAATCACTCGTTCCCTATAAGTAACATTAGTATCAATGATAAAGTACCAGACAAGTACTGGAATCATTGGTATCTATTACTCCTGCAAATTATTGCCCTTGTACCCAAATACTATTATCATTATTATTATTATTATTATTATTATAATTATTATTATTATTCTTTTTAATTCAGGTTTTGTTAAAACTCCTGGAACCTTGCATGCGTAGCGGACTTACTACCTGCCGTATCATGCTATCCGTTCTTTTCAGCTATTTAATACTTTCCTGGTTATTCTGGCCGTGCCAAGGAGGAGGCAAACCTTTTGTAACAGTTCTACTGGGCACTCTATTCCAATTTCTTTTATATTCTTCTCGATGCCTTCGGATACTGTTCCCAAGGACCCAACAATAATTGGCGCTATCTTCACTTTCTTCATTTTCCATAGCTGGGATATTTCGTACTTATGAGGGTTATCATCTATCTTTTCGTCTTCCTTCTTGACTATTCGCGGGTCAAAAGACCATGCAACATCAGCTATAAATCATATGTGGTGCTAACCCTTGCCCACCACCACTCGGTCCGGTCTGTTATGCTCTAACACCTGATCTGCTTGGATTGGGAAATATATATATATATATATATATATATATATATATATATCTTTGTTGATAACCTATTTAATTAAGTTATCGACAAAAATATATGCTGATACACGTCCAACAACTGTAGAGATGTCTTATCAAAATGACTGCCAGAAACCGGAATATGTATTTTGAATGACCTAAAACTGTAATATTAATTGTACATTGACCTCTTGCATACTTAAAAAGACGCTGCTTAAACGAAGACTTTTGGCTCAAATCCAGTATGGTATCCAATACATGGTTTGAATGAAAATATCTATCAACTATCAGAGATCCAACCGATTGAATGGAAACGTATAATAAACATTGTAAATATAGATGCGGTGAAAAGTCCAGTGAATCATAAACGTACGACAGTAAAACTGTTCATCCGTGACGGTTTAATCATCGCATAAGCTCCTGTTTTGGTTCTCTGATTCTATAAAGACCTGCGTTAACATCTGCTGTTAGATTTATCACTAAAAATTCGTATTTTCCCTCCTTGCTACAATAAAGTTCTATGTCTTGTTTTTGGTCCCCGCATGAAGTATTTGGTTCCTTCGTGCTACTCCGTTGCTTAACTTTTGCACAATTGTTAATTGTTAAGGAAGCTGGGATGTATCGGGTTTATTTTGGCAAAATTTTGTTTATAAAGGCATCAGTGAAAACCTACACTTTGGCAAACTCAAACGGTTATTTTTACGATTGTGTGAGCATTTATCATAATGCTTGAATCAGGGGAGACCTTGAGGCTAAAATTCAGCAGCGATTGCTTCAGTCCCCTTTTTTTTTCTTTTTATTTTTTTTTTATCTAATTTCAATCATTAATTGATCATGAAAATTCTTTTTTTTTTTCAACATGACGGCGGAGAAATCGAACAGTTTGTCCTTAAAAAGAAACTCGATTTATAAAAAAAAAACATTCATTATAATAAAAATAATAACAAAAACAAGGGATACCATCTTTCTTTGTCTGAACTCTGAGGTGTAGGCCATGTTTGGCAGTTTGACAGAATTTTGTAAGATATGCAGATTTCATATTTATGGTTTCTTCCGGAGGTGGTGGCGTTGGTGGCAATAACAACATTGATAATTATGGTGATGGTGGGTTGATCACATCGATGATGATTATGATGATGATGATGAAACGAGAGCAAACCTGCTCCATTAACTGCTTCTCTTGCAATTATTAATTCGGTCAATTAAGACTAATTCTGTGATTCAAGATCAAAACAATAATACGCAATAAAATTTCAAAGAATGACTACAAAAAAGAAAAAAATACTCACTGAAGCTCATTGGGAAGTCAGTGTGTAAAACACTGGTCCGAGGATCGAATCTCTGTTTCAGACATATTTTTCACAATTAAAATTTGTCATCTTGTCATAGAATATTTTATGCTTGTTTTATATTTATTTATTGTTTGAGAAGAGATCTTTTTCATTTCATTTCAATGTTTATTTGTATAAACTGTAAACGTACACAATACATGTACCGCTATCTGTTTGTGTGTGTGTGTGTGTGTGTGTGTGTGTGTGTGTGTGTGTGTGTGTGTGTGTGTGT
>NC_068991.1:2256569-2258044 GCF_001194135.2 Octopus bimaculoides | reverse complement strand
ATATATATATATATATATATATATATATATAAAATATATATATACCTACACATATAAGAGAGAGAGAAAGAGAGAGAGAAAAAGAGAAAGATGTGGAGAAACTGTAATTCTGGATTCACAATGTCTAGAAAACAGAACAGGATTGTCGCGGGAGTAATCGTTGCTTGATCAGGGATGGCGTGAGTTCTAAACAAAATAGAAACACAACCGGAAGCCAACACTACATCATCCAACAGAATTAGATTTTTAAAGCTTGGTGGATAATAAGATTGCGTGCAATAAATATGGCGGTAATTATAAAAGTGTTTCGGTGACGCAACCGTAATGACGAGGGAGCTTACATGCAATTGCACCAAGTATTAAAAATGGTCGTCTGATTTCTTTCAAACGCACCCTGTCGTTGTTATAGAAACAGAAACTTGTAGTACTTGATACATCATCTACGAACTGACGACGGGAAGATCACAATTGGAACGCTTTTAATCAGATGTTATGCTCAATATATGTCCATATATGCATATCACGGTATCGACCAGACTATTAGATGTGGTCTTACGTCGCTGGCCACGAATGATGCCACCCCACGGGCCAGGTGAACAACGAACCAACAATGGAGCCTCTACTCGTTCGCTTGACTTGCTAGAAATAGCAGAAAACTCTCTTTCCTTTTACTTATTGCTGTCTAAAATTTTAAACCAAACAAAAAATTAACCGACGGTCCTTTATAGCGGAATGGCCATGGTTAGAATACCTTTGATAATAATTCTGCTCATTCACGAATGATCTTGAATAAAAAAAGACAATATCAATCCATTTTTGTGTGATTAAAATTTGTATTCTTTTAATGCAATTCCAGTAACAGAGTCCTCTAGGATTTTCACTTTTACCTTCCATTAATTTCTATCTGCAATGTTATGGTGGTAATTTAGCACTATGCATTAATCAACGTGTGTGTGTGTGTATAAAGAGAGCGAAATGTGTATGATGCTTATGTGAATTGGTTGACGGCAAGCAGAGATGAATACGCCGAGTAAGACGAAAACAATCAAATAGGATACGTGTGAATACTCTACAGGAACCTATAACTAAAATTGCTTTTAAAAAGTAAAGAAAATAAATTTTGATTTAAATGAAACAAAAAACTGTTGACGTTAGAGAATTGAGAGGAAGAAAGAAAGAGATAGATAGATAGATAGATAGATAGATAGATAGATAGATAGATAGATAGATAGATAGATAGATAGATAGATAGATAGATGCGTACACATAAAAACTTTAAAATAAAATTTTATTTAAACTTCTATATGCATTTATTTGAAATTTTAGTTTCATGAAACTCAGCTTGAACCATTTTAGAAATTACATGGAATTGACAATTCCAAGTGAATCAACATACCAAGACCAACCAAAGATTGTCGACATCTTGTTTTTTTTTAAACAACTTACCTTAAATGTAGCGTGTATATATATATCTA
>NC_068991.1:2254296-2255638 GCF_001194135.2 Octopus bimaculoides | reverse complement strand
CATAGGTTCGAAACGTCAAAGAATTTTACATTCTTCCTGTGCCTCAAACTAATACACCTTCTTGTTGTTCCTTCACCTGTCTTCGTCATTTGTTTTCTGTAAATTTGAACTACATATATATTTTTTTTTTATATTTTAAAAGGAGCACTCCGTCGGTTACGACGAGGAGGGTCCCAGCTGATCCGATCAACGGAACAGCTTGCTCGTGAAATTAACGTACAAGTGGCTGAGCACTCCACAGACACGTGTACCCCTAACGTAGTTCTCAGGAAGAATCAGTGTGATACAGTGTAACAAAGTTGGCCCTTTGAAATACAGGTACTACTCATTTTTACCAGCTGAATGAACTGGAGCAACGTGAAATGAAGTGTCTTGCTCAAGGACACAACGCGTCGCCGGGAATTGAACTCTCGACCTTCCGATCGTACACACACACACATAGACATACCGACGTGCATGCATACTTGCATAACTGCATATACACACACACACACACCCATGCATACACGAATACAAACACGCACGCACACACGGATATATATATATATATTCGTGTGTGTGTGTGTGTGTGTGTGTGTGTGTGTGTGTGTGTGTGTGTGTGTACGCGGTTATCAAGAATATGTTACCTAAATTGCAATAGAGGAACCATGTTTCCGGGTTGGAGACTTGCTCTTTCCCTAATGGTGAGAATTTTTTTTTAAATAAAACCAGAAGAACATACAAACATCTGCGGACATAATAGTTCACGAAGGATAATCAATAACTTCTTAATAAAATCCAACAGCAATGACGAATTAACAGTTTACACGTCACCATCGCAGAATCGTTATTGATTCTTGTTCAAATAAAATCTCTCGCTTCCGTCATTTTATTCGCGTTCTGACAACATGGCGGCTGTGTTAATCAAAGAAGACAAACATAAAAATATATCAAGGGAGATAATTTTAATTTTATTTCGCTTCTTTCTCTATGTAAATGGCAGAAGACGCCTAAAAGGCTTTGGAAACTTGACAGCTTTAGACATGTTGTCGTTTCATTTTGTTGAACTGTTGCTTCTTGTTTGTTATCGTGTTATGCTATAAAAGGTGTTGATCTTGTTTTGTCACGTAGGTGACCATTGCTTTTTTTTCTTTTTATTGTGGTTCTTTCTTAATGACGTTATTGCATGTGTTGTTTGCTATAAACTATGGCTAACACGAAGTACCTCAGTGAAATATTCAGCCAACGAAATACCAATCCGGAAGTGTGCCAAATACGTAATATGGCGAGTTCATAAATCACGAAAAAGATTTTACATAGTGTCTGTGTATGTGTATATATATATATATATATATATATATAT
>NC_068991.1:2253097-2254072 GCF_001194135.2 Octopus bimaculoides | reverse complement strand
ATATATATATACGTATGTATGTGTATGTATACATAGTTATATATATGCATACATATATATATATATATATATACATATATATATGCATATACATTTACATATATGTAGGTACGTAGGACGTTAGGTAGGTAGGTAGGTAGGTAGGTAGGTAGGTAGGTAGGTAGGTAGAGTTACCCAATTACACTGGGTAGGCTGGGAATCGAAGCCTCGATCATAGAATCGTGATTGCAATGCCCTAACCACTAAGCCACGCTCCTTTTCACAGACACACACACACACACATACATATATATACATACACACACGCACACATACATACATATATTTAGATTGTAAAGTACACCTCGCTGAAGAGGTTTAATAGGACCTAAACATGCCCATTCTTTTTCTCAAGTTGACTACAAAAATTCAACTTATTCTTATAGTACAACTTCTGGACTTTTCTAAATTCTTTATTCAATTGTACTAGAATGATCTCTCCTGCTCGTTGTCTCTAGATATTCCAATCCCATGCAAGGATTTTCGTTAGAATTACTGTTGTTTTTTAGTCAAATATTTACCAGAAAACCTATATTATAAAGATGTTTGATATTTTACTGCATGCGTCTTCCTTGCGTTGGTTGTTGGGTTGCTGAGTTGTTGACTTTTGTCTAATGTCCGCTTCCCTATATATCTTTTTGTTTACATATTTGCCACTCTATTTTCGATTTTCAACCGATGGCTATTGCTGCGGCTGGTATTAGATGCCTGTATACGTGTGGGTGCGTGTGTGCATGTGTGCATGTAAGGGAGGGGGGTCGCCTGTCTGTGATTATATATATATATATTGAGTATGTGCATACATACTAATATACAAACAAATACCCTTACAGCCAAGCACATAAACATCCATGCACATATACTTATATATACGTGTATGTGTGTATGCGTGTGTGTGTGTGTGTGTGTGTGTGTGTGTGTGTGTGTGTGTGTGTG
>NC_068991.1:2250148-2252886 GCF_001194135.2 Octopus bimaculoides | reverse complement strand
ATATATATATATATATATATATATATATACATTTATACATACATATGCACGTAAATATATATAGACAGACAGACAGACAGATATTGACTATTATGTCTGTGGCTCCCTGCACGCGTTACTTATCTTTTCACTTTTATGTATCTTAGGAATACCAGAGAATTGACTGGATTTACTTAGTTAGTCATATAATCGCATTCCTTGTCAGTGACTCCTTTTCTGTATAGGTCTAATAGAGTTTTTAGGCTTCTCGTTATTTTCTACTAACTGTAGTGGACCTTTTCATAGTATGTTGTGTCTTCTAATAGGGATAGCACTTGGGAACTTACAAACGTGTCCTAGCCTTTGTCAAGCAATGTTAACATTGTTACAGAACTTTGTTAACTTTTAACATAATGGTGTTCATTATTCAAAACGGACCGACATAAGATAGAAAAATACACTTGAAAATCTGCCAGCACTTGCAAATCAATCTCTTATAATGCTTTCAAATTGTGGCTTAAGCAAGATTTTTTTCCCGTTAAAACGCCAGGCGAGTTGGCGAAATCGTTCTAACAATAAAAATAGTTTCGAATTTCCGCACAAACTCAGCATTTTTAGGGAGAGGAGCGAATCGATTACATAGACCCCAGTACCCCAGTATATAGTGGATACATTATTTTATCAAACCCGAAAGAAAAGAAGAAACAAAGTCACACTCGATAGAATGTGAAATTCAATGCAAAAGGGCAGTTTAGCATTTTGTCCGACGATCAAACATTTCTGTCAGCCCACCACTTTATTAGCAGCAATAGGATTTTCCCCAAAGTTTGGTACAAGGCCAGCAATTTCAGAGGCAGAGAGGTTTCAGTCGATTACATCAACTCTTGATCTTCATTCGTATTTTTAGCTCATCCACTTCGACGGGATTTGAAAGAGAAAAGGTGAAGGGACATAACTCAACCCTACAGAGCGTTTTGTTCAGCGCTCTACCGCACTGAAAGAAAGTGTCTACGCGATAAACTGCGGTGAACTGCGGTGAACTTTATGCCCATCATCATCTCCGTCACCACCATCATCACCTGTCCTAAGGAAGCCGTGCTACTAGTCACATGTTTTATCTGCTGCCAACACTGTTCGACATAACTCTGCAGGTCGTATGTATGGACACCTCCAAGGCGCTACCTTCTTTAAATATATGAGTTATGTTTTACACCCTTCTGGTTGTGGAGAAAGTAAATTCCATACGTGACATATTCAAGGGCAACTATGTAAAACAACGTAACTGTTGAAAGAGTGTGTGTGTGTGAGAGAGAGAGAGAGAGAGAGAGAGAGAGAGAGAGAGAGAGAGAGAGAGAGAGAAAGAGAGAGAGAGAGAGAGAGATCAGTATCATTCATGCACTCATATACACTCTTCCTTTCTCCAAACGCTAACACAAAAGAAACGCGAAAGAAAAACAAAATCGAAGGCTACATCGACTTCGTTTCATAATCTCGGCGTCAAGTGTAACAGTTGCTGATGAAAGGGAGGTAACTCTCTTTACCTTGAGCTTTTTTCCAGATCTTGTAGATTTATGATTAATTATTGATTTTAAATCTTAGCACAAAGCCAGCAATGTCGGAGGAGAGGTCAAGTCGATTAAATCGACCCCAGTACTCAACTGGTATTTATTTTCTCGCTCACGAAAGATTGAAAGGCAAAGTTGGCTTCGGCAGAATTTGAATTCAGAACGTGAGGACAAGAGATTAATTAACGAATCGATATGCAGGAAATTATATAGAAAAATATTGATTTTCCAGTGGAAAGAAACTCGGGGAGAGCGTAACAGCCTCAAAGGAGAAACCCCCTTTAGGCAAGTGTTTCAGTCATTAATTCCTGAGACTCTAGGGGTTCGGGCCACATCCGAGTCACGACTCCCGGATGTCCACCTGCTGTCCGTTTTAGTACGTCTTAGATGGGATTGGTTTCTCTGGTTCCTAGCACTGCTGTGATGTGTGCTGCGGCCCTGAAAATGGCTAAGTACCCGTTTCCAGCTGGGTACAGCATTTGGAGAAAGGTTAATGTTTTGCTGGGGGAGGGTGTAGTCAAGCAAATTGATCTAAATACTTGGGTGGTACTTCTTTTAACAACACCGAATGACTGAAAGATAACATCCATCCGAGCAGGATTTCAACTTAAGACATGGAAAATACACATAGAATACGTTGGAAAGTAGGGTGGTGGGGTTCAAATACATGGCACTGGTCACTTCGAGTTATTTCTCTTCATTTTTTTCTTTTTTGCTGTTGTTTAAATTACGCAAATTACCTGACCCATAATAATGTGATCTTTTTCTTTTATTTTTGTAAATGTCCAAGTCGTTTGGTTCCTGACGATAACGTTGCACAAATGTCGAGCTAATGGCGCTTATTGAGGTAGAAATAGGTGTCCACAGCTGTCCATTTATTTCCAGACACTAAGCCTGTCCTTTTCTTTAATGGTATGTCTGCTTCGGAGAATTCTTGAGATCATCTCCCCTTTCACAAAGAGAACTGCCCTTACCTACCATTTCGTAATTCTGACATATTCTTAGAGGCGGAGATAAAAATTAATAAAGCTGGAATTTATGTGGTTCGGTATTTGATATACTTGTATTTGTCTATGCTGTTCAACTACATACAACTCGAAGTTCTTTCCCTTAGCTAGTTTTTATATGTACACATTTACATACATACACACACACACACACACACACACACACACACACACACACATATATATA
>NC_068991.1:2247127-2249800 GCF_001194135.2 Octopus bimaculoides | reverse complement strand
TATATATATATATATATATATATTCTTCTACTCTTTTACTCGTTTCAGTCATGCAGCCGTGGTCATGCTGGAGCACCACCATGGCCTTTCTGATTTCCTCAGTCTGGGATGTGTCACATCACCACTCCTGTATGTGCCTTTGCCCCAGCTGTTGGCCCATTTGGTGTATAAAGGAGTTTGATTCCGCTGCCCTCGTCTGCACTTCATGTCGGGCTGTTAGTTCATCCGGCATTGTGGAGAGGAGGATGTCTAGTTCCTTTTTGAAGACATCTACTTTCACCTTATGCAGATTTCTTAATTTTTGTGGCAGGGCATTGAAGATCTGTGGGCCTTTGAACCCTAGACTATTGCAATACCTGGTCCTGAATTTAGATGGAGTGGATGGTACCTTCGGTAAAATACAATGGTGGCTGCCAGTTCTGGCATTTGTATAACACTCAATGTCGAAATTAGGTACTAGCCCTTCTAAGATTGTTTTCCATGTGTATATTCTTGCATATCTCTCACGCCTTCGCTCCAGGTAGTAAAGCTGTGCTTTTCTCAGTTTATCCCTGTAGCTCATCCGCTGCACTGTTTCAATCTTTTTATTGTAGTGGTGTTGGACTGCTTCAAGCTCCGCTATTAGTTTGGCACTGTGGTGACCATAACTGGGAGCAGTAGACCAAGCGGCTAAGAAGCAAGGTTCTCCACAGGGTCAACATGGCCGATGACAGTACCGCCTAATTGGCACTCGCGCCAGTGGAATGTTAACAGCACATCCGAACGTGATCGTTGCCAGGGCCACGGATTGGCTCTCGTGCCGGTACTACATAAAAAGCACCATTCGAGCGTGATCGTTGCCAGGGTCGCCCTACCGTCACATGTGCCGGTGGCACGTGAAAAACAACATTCGAGCGTGGTCGTTACCAGTGTCGCCGGACTGGCTCCCGTGCAGGTAGCACGTAAAAAACACCTTTTGAGCGTGGCCGTTGCCAGAACCGCCTGACTGGCCCTCATGCCGGTTGTATGTAAAAGCACCCACTACACTCTCGGCGTGGTTAGCGTTAGGAAGGGCATCCAGCTATAGAAACTTTGCCAGATCAGATTGAGCCTGATGCAGCCTCTGGCTCACCAGTCTTCCGTCAAACCGTCCAACCCATGCCAGCATGGAAAGTGGACGTTAAACGATGATGATGATGATATATACACATACATACATACATACATACATACACGTACACACACATACACAGAGTGTACAAGAAGTATTTGAGGGCATATATGGTAATTTAATAAAACAACTCTGATCTAATAAAAAACAAATATATTTTAATAAAAATTCGTGCACAGATTCGCGATAAACTTTCTCATAACTCCGCCTTTAGCTTCGATGCAGAACCGGAATTGATGGCACGTTCGCATTAAATGGTTCTTGTTCATTTTGGATATCACCGGGACAATTATCAGTAGATTTCCCTCAAACCAATTTATAATTTTCTCTTTATTTCTTTCAGATCCACCGTAGCAGGTAAAATGTTATTATGGGAAATGGAAAAATCATGCTGTCATTATTGCTGTATGAGCAGAACACAGCGATTTAGTAATTGCCAGCTTTCTAAATGTTTGCAGCATCTTCTCACTAAAGATAAAAAAAAAGTTCAACAACGTTAACTTTTGAGAGACTCCCCTCCCAAGGGAAGATTTATCGTATTAGAACATGTTATGGCAGTTTGGGCCGCGTTTTGTGTTTGTAAGCAAACGTGATTCCATATATTTGTTCCTTTTCACTTTCCATATTTATATATATACGTACATTCATAATTTGTCTCTTTTCATCTTCCATATTTATCTGAACGCGCTTCTACGATTTCTCCTTTTTCAGCTTCCATATTTATATGTACGTGCTTTTACCTTTTATTTTGTCCCTATTCAGCTTCCATATATGTGTTCGTACTTCTATATATCTGTGCCTTTTCACCTTCCATATTTATGTGTACGTGCTTCTAGCATCTTTTCAGCTTCCTTAATGCGTGTGTTTGTGCTGATGGGTGAGCGCACGCGAGTATCGTATGTGCGTGCATGTGTGTGCGCGTGTGTGTGTGTGTGTGTGTGTGTGTGTGTGCATGTGTGTGTTCCCATTACAACAAAGCACTGTTCTTTTATAACAGAACCAAGCTTTGCTTCTGCCTTCAGTTGCGTTTCTTTATCTCTCTACATACGTGGCTGAGGCGACTCACGCAATATCCAATGTGTGCGAGCGCACGAGTGTGTGTTTGTGTTATATGTGTGCTTGTATGTGTATGAGTGTGTATACGTTTGTATTTGTATGTATGTATGTGTGTGTGCGTCTTCTGTATGCGTGACGCGCGCGCGTATATATATTTCTATGTATGTCTATAGTTATTTACAGTTTCTCTTCCTTTTTAGGTGTTTTTTTCTCTCCTCTCACTCTCCCTCTCACACAAACACACCCTTCCGTACTCTCTCCTTTTCCTTTCTCCCTTTCCCTCCCTCTCCCTCTCCTTCTCGGGAAAACAAATGGCTACCCTCTTAGAATCAAGGCCACTGCGATGGAATTCAGATATCAGAGACAAAAGTTTTTTATTCTTTACAGATTATAATTTGTAGAATGGTCGCGTTACCATTCAGTTATTTGAGAAGCTTTCCAAAGATTTTAGACAATTCTGTAGAGAG
>NC_068991.1:2243360-2246688 GCF_001194135.2 Octopus bimaculoides | reverse complement strand
TGATGGTGGTGGTGGTGGTGGTGGTGGTGAAGATAATAATGACGATGATGATGATGATGATGATGATAATGATATTCAATGAGCATTCCAGACATAACCGCCGCCTAGAATTTGTAACCTTACACTTATTCATCTCTCTCTCTCTCAATCTCCCCTCTCTCTCTCAATCTCCCCTCTCTCTCTCTCTCCTTCTTTCCTCCTCTCTGCCTCCTTCCCTCTCTATTTCTGTCTCTCTCCTTCCCTCTCTATCCCTCCCTCTCTACCTCTACCTCCCTCTCTCTCTCCCTCCTATTTCTCTTTCTCTCTCTCTCTCCCCTCTCTCTCTCTCTTTTTCTCTCCTTCAGTTTCACTCATCGGATGCGGCTATGCTGGAACAATTCCTTTCAGTCGGGAATAATGATTGCAGTCTTTATTTCAGACTTGCCGCCGGGTGTTTGTTTGCCTTCCCTCGAAGCCAAGATAATTTCAGTAAATCGAGAATTTTTCTTTTATAGTATTTAGTATAACTTTATCCTTGTGATTCAAATCCCTCCTCTAGCCACTGAGCTTTTACTCTTAGCTAATGTTTCTGTCATACATATATATGTTGGGATGGGGTTAAATATGCATACATACATAATGTAAACATTATTATTATCTTTCCAAATCCTGGTGCATTTGACATGGAATTTTTGCTCCTCAGAAGTCATTTTGGTGTATAAGCCAACCTACTTTTTTGGCTTTAAATTTTGGTCTGAAAATTTAAACTTATATGCCTGAAGATACAGTATCAGTAGCAGAGAAAAGTCGTCCTGCATTTCTGCCTCCTTAGGCCTCGTCAGTAGCAAGCATCCCATGTCAATACCACCAACGCTGTTCAATGATTTTCGTCTTCTAAGTAAAGTAAATGGGTCGCCGTTGTTTTCGACGATGACTATTCACGGTTTCGATCAACGGAATTATTTGTCCCCTGAATTCAGAAATAAGGGGCTGGGCATTTCAGAGACCCGTGTGCCCTTTACGTTGTTCCCAAACAGAATCAGCGTGTCACTGTATGCGTCATATGTAGACTTTAGAATTACCGGTCACAATTTATCCGAAATACTTCAATCACACAACTAAGATCGATCCGCTGTTATACTCGGCAAAAGAAAAGAAAAACCTTAATCACACATGCACACATACACAATATATCTATATATATATATATATATAGATAGATAGATAGATAGATAGATAGATAGATAGATAGATAGATAGATAGATAGATAGATAGATAGATATACGCACACACACACACACACACACAAACAAAAACAGTTTCACACACATACAGTCCTGTACATACATGCATGCATACACACATTCACACATACACATTTGCACACACACACACACACACACACACAAACGAGGAGCGACCGTCATTAGAACTGCCCTTGTTTCTTGGTTTGGAGGTCAATGAAGAGACAAACAAAACCACGTGACTCAAACAATCACAATTGGCTCATTATGCATAAATTTAGATTGGTTCGGTAGACATCCTCCCTCCTCTTCTCTTTCCCTCTCTCAAACCCCCACCACACACACACACACACACCCTCTCGCTCTCCTCTCTTTTTTCTCACTCCCTCTCTTTCCCCTTCTATCTCGCCTCTCTTCTTGTCTCTCTCTCTCTTTGTATTTCTTCTCTCTTCCTCCTTCTGTCTCTTCTCCCCTCTCACTCTGTCTCTTCCGCCTCCTCCTCCACCTCCTTCCATCTCTCTGTATCTCCTCAAAACATCAGACCTACCAATCCTCTCAAAACAAACAACTTTCTTCTTTTCCTTTCCCGGACTGACACCTCTTGACCTCGATTTTTGGCTCAGTCTATTTGGTCTGCTAAGACACCGTTCACACAATGACACAACACAAACAACATCGTCTAATTTTAGATCAGTCCACGTAAATACAGATACATTCTCATACACACACACACACACACACACACACACACACACACACACACACACACACACACACACACACACACACACACATCTGGGGCTTCGCATGGTTTCCATCTGTGAAACCCCGCTCACAAGGTGTCGAGTAATCCGAGGTTATAGTGGAAAGACGTGTACCCAAAGTTCCACGCAGTGGTAGCGAACCCGGAACACAGGATTGTAAAGTGATATTGGTGTGTATGTCTGGTATTCATGGGATGTGTGGTATGTCTATGTATGTATGTATGTCATTCAGTTTTAACTCAAGAGTTTTTGCCAATAGAGAAAGAGCCTATTTTCATGATGATGATGATAATAATAATAATAATAATAATAATAATAATAATAATAATAATAATAATAATAATAATAATAATAATAATAATAATAATAATAATCATGTGATGGTGTCACAATAAAAACACTGGTAATTGCGCAACCTGTTAATCGCTACCTCAAATGAGTGACAATGAAAAAACAAAATATTGTGAATAACGGTGGGAATGAAACTGAAGCCAATGATGGTGACAGTGTTGCACCCGGTAGGATCAGAGGTCCTGGTCTGGCTCCAGCCTGTCGATGTCCATAAAGGGACCACCACACACGGAGTAGATGGAGCAAACAAATTATTGCTGTGGTCATGGAGTGTTACTACCTGAGCAGCCCTGTAGATATAAATGGTGCTCAAATTAGGGGTTACCGTCAACGTATGTATGATCATTGGAGAGAAAAGGAATTGTTTCAACTCACGGAACAGAGACTATATGATCAAGCTAGAGCAATAAGAAAAAATTGTTGGTTCACAGAAGTAGAGCTCGAAGCTAACAATAGCAGCATAGATAAGAATGAAAATACAGTTCTTACTAATAAGTGTAATCTCATAGCACAGGAAAGGAGCAGTGGTAGCTTACTTGATGAGAGAGATATAGATGATCTAAAAGCAGACGATAAAACTAATACTGACATGACAGATGAACAAAAGGCAATCTACAACAGAATAAAGGTACGGCTACAGGAGAATACTGTAATAATACACAAGCGATAGAAATATAGAAAATTACTATTATTATTATTATTCAGTAGTTTTATTTTTATAACGTGCTTTCACTTCACTACCGAGCGCAGCTCTGTGCGCCTTGGGTATGTGCTGTGGTTTGCTGTGGTGCTCTTATGTTTACTGTATTGAAAGTGTTTTGCGTAGAATGTGTGCAGTACCCAGTAGTGCAATTTTCTGTATGTTATATATATTTGTAAGTCCTGGTGTTTTTGTTATGTATTTGTCTGAATATTTTTTTATTATACCTAAGGCACCTACTATGATAGGAATTGTTTCTGTTTTTAGATTCCACATTCGAGTTATCTCT
>NC_068991.1:2237001-2240987 GCF_001194135.2 Octopus bimaculoides | reverse complement strand
TCTGTTTTTTGTATATAATATACATATTATTATTATTATTATTATTATTATTATTATTATTATTATTATTATTATTATTATTATATGAAAACTGTCAGCTTATTTGTCTGGGTATGATGGAAAGAGTCAGCTGTCCACAGCCAGCAGACTATGGTGACACTTGTCTACTGGTCATGCTTGTCTACTGGTCATGCTTGTCTACTGATCATGCTTCAAGAACTCTGCGAAGAATTCTTGCAGTTCCAAGCATTGCTGATTTTTGTAGGTGTTCACACTTGCACCGATCTTTTTCGGCCATGTTGTTAGTCAAGTGCTAATACTTCAAAGTGCACCAATTACTATTGGTATCACGTCTACTCTCCTCATTGACCACAACCTTCGTATTTCCCACTTCAAATCGTCATAGTTATTCAGTTTTTCTTCTTTCTCTTTGATCCTGTTGTCACCGGGACAAACTACGTCAATTGTCATGTATGCTCTTTCCTTTTTATTCACTACAACAATGTTCGGTTTCCGATGTCTGATCAGGTGATCGTACTGAATCACTGCATCTCACAGGAATTTGCAATCTTCATTCTCAGTGACTCCTGGGATTTTCTCATACCATGTATTTTCTCTTTGTAGGCCGTGATTTCCACAGAGCTTCCAATGGCTCATTCTTGCTCCATTATCATGTCGCCTTTTGTATTCGCGTTGCCAATTTCGGACATTTGCTAACTATGTGCATTACCATTTCATCCCTCTCAACACACATTCTGCACTTGTCGCTGTCAGTAGTATTATCGATTCTGCATTTTACATAGTTAGTCCTTAACGCTTGTTCTTCAGCTGCGCATAGAAGTGCTTATGTCTCTATCATCAGGTCACTCCTCCTCATCCATAGCCACCCGTCTTCTGTATCTGTCTTGGTGCTCACATCTCTTGGAAAGTGGCCGTGTGTGTGTGTGTGTGTGTGTGTGTGTGTGTGTGTGCGCGCGCAGACATACACACACACACACAAACTGGCATTTGCATAGTTTCCGTCAAATTTCATTCCCAAGACGTTGGTCATCTTCAGATACTTGAAGAAACTTGTCCAAGGTTTCGTGCAATAAGAGTGAAACTCGAAAAGCAAAAAGAACAAAATGTTTGCGAAGGTAACTTCTTAATGCAACCATCCTACCTCCTTTGTACCACCGAGTCAACAAGCAATTCCAATTGATTTCTTTGGCTATTATTATGTCTTAATCAGAGATTTCTGTGGAAGAAGAATTCAAAGATGGGTTCCCGTTGCCTTCAAAGAAGACATTATTTTGTCAGTTAGATATACTCAAGTTCGTATCACCTACATGGACACTTATAGCGTCAAGAGCATGAACAAATAACGCCGAGTACTTATGTCCATCGCTCTATCAATTCCGCCAGCTCTCCGGCCAGAACTGGTTCTTTATTTTATCGACATCGGTAGGATGAAAGGCAAAGTTGCTTCCGGTGGGATTTGCATTTACAATGTAAACAACAGGAGCGAATAACGCAAGGTATCTTGTTTGATGCTCTACCGGCTCTACCAATTCGCGACTTTCACCCATACCTAGCACTTAATATTATTGGCTGTGCAAGCATTAAAGGCCAAGTTGAAATCTGGGTGGAATTTGAACTTAGAATGGCAATGACTATAACGAAATATCATAAAGCGCTAACGATTCTACCAATGCAGCAACGGTTGGATAAGAAAATTATTCTTATTTGGATGGAGATATGAGATATGAGATACGGAGAAAGAGGTGGTAAAATATGGTTATAATATCGAACGAAACGCCATACGGTAGGTGTTCCGGGTTTTTTTAGGTTCCAATTCCGGTTACGTCAGTTTTGTGTCTCATCCTTCATTATCTTCAACATCATCAACATCAACCCTGGACATCGATGTCTCCGGTGCTAAGACCCGTCGGCCGTTACCCCGTCCATATAGCGTATAATTGAGCAAGGTCACAATATTCCCCCTGAACAGGGTTCCAGTTCGTTGCAGCTGAGTGGACTGAAGCAACTTGAAATAAAGTGTTTTACCCACTGAATAACTACGCATCACCAGCCTGGAAATCGAAATCACGTCCACAGTGGTGCATTGACGATATTTTTAGAGTTTAGACAAAACACCTCGTAGTAATTGTTCCGGTTCTTTTCCGGTCTTCACACAGGAGTGGCAAATTGTACGGAAAACCACTTTTGTGTTCTTGTACAAAAATTCCATGGCAAATACACACAGCGCTTATAAAGGAAGCCACTATCAGTCATCCGTCAACTTGACCACATAAAGCAGCAATATACGGCATACAGTTAGTTTCTGACCTGTATTATTATTATTATTATTAATAATAATAATAATTATTATTATTACTTTTAGTTAATTACCCACCGTTTAGACAAATTACACCCACATGACTAGGACTATTAGAACAATTACTGCTACAGCTACATACTACTATTTTAAGCAGCCTCTTTACTAATAACATTTCTCGTCACAGACAACACCTATAACAGCATTAGTTGATGTGATAAGCAAGCCATCGCTCAATGAAATTATTTGCCATCTTTTAAAGTAAATGGGGTTGCAAGGACTCGTCAGATCGTGGGACAGCACGTTACACAATAAATATAGATTTGCAACGACAATATTAGTTTGACAAGAGACAAACACTTTTGTGCAACAATTCTTAATTATTCCAACACCAATCCTCCTACCACCCATATTTCTCATACTCCACCCATTGCCCTTCACTGTCGGTCAGAGTTACTTCCCTTCATGTTTTAATTGCCTTCGACTGACATTCACTCCACACAGCCTCTCTCTCTCTCTCTCTTCTCTACCCTTTGCTTAACCCTTCTTTTACCAATTAATTCTCCTCTTTACGTACATTTTCCCCTTCTCTCTCTCTCTCTCTCACTGCGCCTTTCGTCTCTTCTTCATATTTGTTTGTTTTCTCTCCTCATCGCTCTTGTTTACTGTTACCTTCTTTCTACTTCACCTCCTACTTCTGTTTTCTTTCGTTTCTTTCTCTTTTCTCTCTCTCTCTCTCTCTCTCTCTCTCTCGTTATTCTTCCCTGCATTTTCTTACTCTCTATATTTCATGCGCTTCTTCCCTTCTCTCTTCACCGTCCATATCTCCAGTGTTTTGTAATTTTACTTCTTCGCCACTAACCTTTCGTAAGCAAGCCCCTCCTTCAGTCTTCCATCTCCCCCTCACACGCCGTCTATTTTTATATCTCTTTCAGTTACTTATTTTTCACATCCTTTCTTTATCTTTCACATATCATCTTCCACTCATTTCCCCCACATCTCTTCCCCGCAATCAACTATTTTCATTCCCACTCTCTCAATCTCTAACATTATCCTCTCCCTCGCATTTACGTTCTTATCCTCACCCTCTCTATTTCTTACTCGCTTCTTTCTCTATTCCTTTCATACTTCTGTCTTACTCTCTCCTCTACTTATTTTCCCCACTTTCTTTCCCCCCCTCTCTCTCTCTCTCTCACTCACTCACTCACTCACTCTTATTCATCTTTTATTCTCTTCTTTCACTCCGTCTCTCATTCTCCTCCCTTCCTCTGTATGTCCAGACCATCATGAGCCGTCTGTACGACAACCAACCTCTACAGAATCTGGCTGTCAAAACCTACAGCTGGGGCAAATTATGGAATCCGACCCCATACAAAAGGTAACCCCATGTATTCTATATTCAAGCTACCTTTCACTCCACCCTTAACTACCCTGCAGTCCCCATCACCACGTCAATTATTCTCTTCCTTGTTTCTCTCTGTCTCTATTACATTATATATTTACATGCATACACACACACACATCTATGCATTTAATATATATATATATATATATATATATATATATATATAGAGAGAGAGAGAGAGAGAGAGAGAGATATGTTACACACCCATTTCTCTATGTCACACAAATGCTACCACATATATAATTATATACAGATATGTGTGTA
>NC_068991.1:2229952-2236647 GCF_001194135.2 Octopus bimaculoides | reverse complement strand
CGAGAAGATTTATGAATAAAATCGTGCCAGTTACTGGATATTCTAGTTACTGTATACCAGGAACTACAACATCAAAAGTGATTTTCTTTTTTTTAAGATGATATGATTCGAAAAAAATTAAGCTGCTATTTCTAACAAATCGAGCGACCGCATAGCGATTTCTACACCGGTTCAGCATAATGATATGCGTGCATATATAATATATATGACATATATGGTGTTCGTATTTCTATATATGCACACACGCACGCACACATACACACAAATATATTTAGACACACACACATATTAGTTAGTTATAGGATTCATTAGAATCTAGGCACAACACGTAGGACGCTAGAAATGGCTAGGTCCAATAACATAGGGTACACAATGAGGTAAGACCCCCATGAAAGCATCACGTGTTGTAGATATGTAAATACCAAATCCAATTTAAACCACAGAACCAACTCAGGGCTGGTTTTAGATGCAGGGTAGGGATTCAAAAGAACGCAGATGGGGTTTAAATTTTAAAGCACATTCATGTCCTTTTATTATACATAAATATATAAGGAAAGATATACAGGGTAGGAAAAAATTATAGAATTTTTTTCTGCCAGTTGCCTGGCATGCAGAAAATAGTCAATAGACTATATATTATTCATATAAAATTAGTGTACGTTTAAACACATAAGAGGTGCCCCTGACAGGACGCCTAGCATACCAGAAGGACCAGTCAAAATCCAAACCATGGTTAGGTGTCCCTTCAAAATTACCCCTAACTGTGGTTTGGATTTTGACTGGTCCTTCTAGTATGCTAGGTGTCCTGTCAAGACACCTCTTATGTGTTTAAATGTACACTAATTTTACGTAAACATATATAAATGTACACACACACACATACATACATACATACATATAGTGATGATGTTTTTCCTTGTATGGAAGCTCTTCTGAATCTATTTCAATAGCAGAGACCTATCTGTATAATCTGTGGCTATCTCGGGGTCACAAGCACTTCATCTCTTTTCCTCTACACCTGAGTGGAGCAGCAAGAACTGAATACATCTTTGATCCATCTTGCAGTCTGTTATCAACTACAGCCATCTTAGAACTAGTTTCAGCTGCTTTGTCCATCTCCTTGTTGGTTTTCTTCAGTTGTCTGGGTTCCAGGCCAATCTTGTGCAAGAAATAGCACACCAATGTAGCTGGAAAGTTGCTTCAGTGGGGAATAAAGCTCTATACGATCCCTTGACAAGAACCTCATTGGTCAAGTCCTGATATGTAGCTTTCTTCAGCTGGTGAGAAATATTAAGCCTGTCCTCCCTGGGCACTGTAAATTCAACCACAACAGGTATTTTTGCACTCCTAGGTTGTAGGAACACATCAGTGATATTATCGCTGCCTCCTCAAGGAAGACAAGTTTGCCATTCAAGTCCATTTGCATCTCACAGCCTGAGGTAAAATAGAAAACAGGTCTCCTACTGCTGCCTTCATCTTGGGAGCCTTGTCACCTTCTTTAACAATCTGATATCCTTGACCAGTGCTGACCGTTGTTTGTTGGTCTTAACCTTCTGCAGGTCTATCCATTCGGAAGCATCTGTGATGTCCTTGTCATGTCTTCACTTTCTAGTGACCTTCTCTCGGTGTCTTAATTGCTCCTGGTTAAAATGCAGGTCAGAGTACTAACAAATTGCTCTGCACTACTTGCAGGATGGGTTTTCCTCTTTGCCCTACATTGTAAGGCTATTTGGGATTGAAAAGAGGTCAGCAATTGCACACAGAAGGAAAGACGGTTTTCCCTGGTCAATAATCAAGAATTCCCTCCAGCAAAGTGGGCACTTGTGTACCTGGCCCCACTATATCCACTATCCCTACCTTATGTTGTATGTAAAAATCAACCGGTACACACTGTAAAGGTATTGGCATTATTAAGGGTGTCTAGCTGTTGAACCTCACCAAAGCTAACATGGTGGCTCTAGACGCTTGCATATATATATAATGTGAATGTGTGTGTGTGTATATATATATATATATATATATATATATATAAAATTGAAAAGATTTGGAGTCAACCCAGAAGGTGTACAGTTGGACATTTATTTTTTAATCACTACAATTGTTTCCACGCAACGTAGTTCTCCGGGTATGCAGGTACTTGATTATGCAACCATTTCCCTGCATTATGAGATCTAGTTGTGTTTCCTCAGGTGATACATAAATATTGTCTCCATAAGTTCAAATTCCTGGCTTCAAGAACATCCTTTCTGTCTGTCATGGCCTGAATTTAGGAGAAGTTGCTGAGTTTGCCAATGGTCCTTCAGCAACAACAACACACCTTGATAAATTCTGTGACTTCTACTAAATTCAGGCCACGGCAGACAGAAAGGATGTTCTTGAAGCCAGGAATTTGAACTTATGGAGACAATATTTATGTATCACCTGAGGAAACACAACTAGATCTCATAATGCAGGGAAATGGTTGCATAATCAAGTACCTGCATACCTGGAGAACTACGTTGCGTGGAAACAATTGTAGTGATTAAAAAATAAATGTCCAACTGTACACCTTCTGGGTTGACTCCAATTTTTTTCACTTCTCTATTCACACACAAGAGAGGTCCAAATGCAAACCTGGAAGTACGTATAATACTACTTCTGGATAGCAAAGGGTGAGATCTGAAGGTGGATGAGCTTAATACTGTACCCTACTGCTTAGATAAACCATAAGTATATCATCAGATTGTATGATGCCTTTGTATGTACAGCTATGTCACATGGCCTATGAAACATGGTCTTTGACTACAGAGGAGTTGTGAAGGCTTGAAAGACATGAAGCTAGCATGCTCTGCTGGATGGGTAATGTCAGTGTGCAGGCATGGCACAGTGTAAATGATTTAAGAGGAAAACTGGGTACAAGAGGCATCAGATGTTGTGTGCAAGAGAGAGACGACTGTGCTGGTTTGGTCATGTGATGTGTATGGATGAGGACAGCTGTGTAAAGAAGTGCTGAGTTCTAACTGTGGAGGGTATTTGTGGATGGGGTGGGTAGACCTAGGAAGAACTATGTAAATGCACCTGTGACAGTGCCATGCAAAAAGCACCCAGCACACTCTGATAAGTGGTTGGCATTAGGAAGGGCATCCAACCATAGAAACAATGCCACAACAGAGAGCTGGAGTCTGGACAGCTTCCTGCTAGCCAGCTCCATGTCAAACTGCCCAGTACATGTCCGTTTAAGTGGACGTTAAACGATGATAATATATACGTATGTTTATATCTATGTATATAAATAAATGTATATATGTGTCTGTGTGTGTGTGTGTGTATGTATGAACATACATATGCACACACATGCGCACACACAGATACATACACACAGTTGATTCTACTTCATTGTACACCAGACAATCGGATAACCTTTCCAAACGCCAAACAGTTTGCCCTCAATTCTGTAATATTGATCAGTCAACTCCTCATGCAAATAAAATCAATTTCAGTTAAATGCTTAAGAATTTCACCAGTTTTAAGAAAAACATTCATGAAACATCATAAAAAAAAATGGAATATTTAATTTCATAAAACTAAAGTAATTATTGAATGTACTGTCTACATAACGAGCTGAAATGACAGTGGTTAGGGGCGTTTGGCCTATGACCATTAGACCATAGTTTCAATTTCTGTACTGAGATGTACATTGTGTTTTTGAACCAGGTACACTATTCCACATTGCATGAGCCCACTCAGCTGTAATGGGTGCCAACCCTCTCTCCATTCATCTGTTACATCCTGGATGTTCTTTTGAATCAAGGGTGAGTGGTTTGAGACGATGTCAGTGTCTACATGCATCTATGAAGTCATCCATGACGACAATTAACAAAAGCAAGGTAACATGCAACCAAACCATACCTGGTTGCAAATGACAGCTGGTTGTTCAAACAACCAGTCTCAAAGGCCTTGACCCTTTAACATTCAGGTCACTCTGTGGAATATGGCGTTTATTTATTCACATTGTTTTCAATTAATCTTATTTTTTCTCACAACTATCCGATTTAAAAGATTTATTTTCAGTATGACATTGTAGGGTAGATATAAAAGAACAGATCTCACTGGTTTGATCATAAAGCAGACAGTATGTTAGAGGTGGATATGGCCAGTTTAAATGCTAAATGGTTAACTCATTTACATCATTCTTACCATTTCACTAAGTTAAAGACTACTGGAGTTCAAATTCCACCATGTTTTTCGGTATTCAAATTAGAAACTCCTTCATTTGTTGAGTATATAAACAGTTTGACTGCTTGTTTCTCTAGAGACTGTCAGAATGATGTAGATGCCTCTGATGAGAACCCAATAAGGTTCAAAAATCGTTTAAGGTTGTTCATCACTTTTTCAGTCAACCCTAGTACTTTCCCCCCACTTTTAAGGCTTGGACTTATTCTATCAGACTATTTTGCCGAGCATCCAAGTTACAGGGATGTAAACACACCAACATCGGTTATCAAATGATGGTGGAGGACAAACACAAGCACACAAACATATTGAAGCCTTGTGATTGAATTTGATAGGCAGAAGTTCCCATCATGTGTGTGAAAGTGTTTGTGCCTCCTAATAGAGAGGAGAGAAAACATACACACATACACACACACACACAATGGGCTTCATTCAGTTTCCATCTACCAAATCTACTCACAAGGCTTTGGTCAGCCCCACACAACAGCAGTCATTTGTCCAAGGTCCCATGCAGTGAGACTGAACCCAGGACCATGTGATTGGGAAGCAAGCTTCTTACCACACAGCCACTCCTGCACCTATGGATAGACAGATGTGTGTGTGTGTGTGTCTATATATAAATATATATATATATATATATATGCGTATACAATGGGCTTCCATACAGTTTCTATCTACGAAATTCGTTCATAAAAGACACTTACCCAGGGTGCCATGCAGTGAGCTTGAACCCACAACTACATGGTTGCAAATTGGCTTTCTTAACCACTCAGTCACACAATAGCTTACTACTGGCAATAAAGTGCAATTTTGTTAATTATTGCTCATTATGCATTTTCTGTTAATTGCATAAGAATGTCAATCACTGGAGCTATTTAACTAAAGCAGATTCGGGTGTCTTTCAACAACGATGTAACAGAATAAAAAATTGTCAAGCCGTCCAACCCATGCCATCAGGAAAAGCAGACGTGAGATGACGACGACGACGATGATGATGATGATGATGATGATGATGATGGCGAGTTTATTTATTTAAGTAGTTGTTTCAAAACGAAGGAAATATTGCAGTATCATAGGAGAAAAATCCTCGAAATATTTGTGTTGTGGTTTTGTAAGTATTTAAAGTGGAAAACAAGCAGCTTAATTGTGTCGTAACCCATCCTATAATGAAAGAGTATTTTTCCTTGGTAGCGATGGGGGAGGGGGTATAGGTATGCACAATAGTGGGGGGGGCGCGTGTGTGTGCGTACGTGAAAAATAGACATACATTTATAGAAGGGAGATAACCAGATTAAAGTTGATAGCTAACACACATAAAACGTAAAGAATTATTTATCCATACATTGTGTGTGTGTGTGTATACAATAATGTTTGTTTTTATGTTCTTATAATAAATTTACATTCATATATATGTATATATATATATATATATATATATCATCATCATCATCATCATCATTGCTTATATATATACACACACATTTATGAATGTGTGTGTGTATGTATATATATATATACTGTGTGTATGTATGTATGTATATATATATACATATATATATATATATATGTGTGTGTGTGTATGTATATTGTATGCTGGAATCTCCTGTAACAAGCTATACACTCATAGTAGAGTACTTGTATGATTCTGTATACGTGTGTTATATAACATTAGGGAAGATGATTTTAATGTACAAAAGACATCCTTGTGCAAAACAGATCATATGACATTAGGAAGCACTCTCACACAAGAAATATCACCATCAACAACATACCAGAACTTTCCTTCTAGAATTCAACGCACACACGCACGAACACACACACACACACATATGTAGTTCAAATTTACAGAAAACAAAAGATGAAAGCAGGCAAGGGAACAACAAGCAGATGTATTAGTTTGATGCTCGGGAAGAATGGAAAAGTCTTTGATGTCTCAAGCCTACTTCTTTGACAAGGATTCAGTGGGGAAAAAAATGGAGAGAGAAAAAAATTTATACATATATATATAATACAAATGCATTTGACAGATATTTGTCCTCATCTTGTTTGTTGCTAACAAAAAAAAAACAAGTTGAGGACAAATATCTGTCAAATGTAAATAATGTGAATTAACTTCCTTCTATCCATTTTGTTTTCTTCTTTTAACTGGATATAAACTATATGCTTAATATATACCTATTGTTTTTAGGGAATTTCATTCTCCAACAAGACTAGGTATTGAACCAGTATTACCTTGGATGTCACCATTCCTTCACGAGATTAACATATCCTCTAATTAAATTATACATATCATCATCATCATCATCGTTTAACGTCCGCTTTCCATGCTAGCATGGGTTGGACGATTTGACTGAGGACTGGTGAAACCAGATGGCAACACCAGGCTCCAATCTAAATTTGGCAGAGTTTCTACAGCTGGATGCCCTTCCTAACGCCAACCACTCAGAGAGTGTACATATATATATATATATATATATATATAT
>NC_068991.1:2227475-2229942 GCF_001194135.2 Octopus bimaculoides | reverse complement strand
ATATATATATATATATATATATATATATATATATATAACACATGATATAATTATAAACAGGGCAAATTTTAGCCATTTCTCCGCAGACTGAAAAGGTGATGGACAACCTTAAATGATTTTCAAACCTTATTGGGTTCTCATCAGAGGCGTCTACATCATTCTGACAATCTCCAGAGAAACAATCAGTCAAACTGTTTATATACTCAACAAATGAAGGTGTTCCTAATTTGAGTATCGAAAGAGTTTAACACTCTCAGGTGTTGTTGGAACTCCTGGAATCTTTCATGCATAGCGGGCTTACTGTCTGCAGCTTATGGTACCATACTTTCTGTTCTCTTCAACTATCTAATACTTTCCTGATTATTCTGGCTGTGCCAAGGAGGCACTCAATTCCAATTTGGCCTCAATATCTAACTGGTACTTATTTTATCAACCCCAAAGGATGAAGAGCAAAGTCGACTTCAGTGAAATTTGAACTCAGAATGCCAAGATGGACAAAATGCTGCCAAGCATTTTGTCCATCAGGCTAACAATCCAGCCAGAGCCATCACCTCAAATGCTACCAAAGTGAAATTTGTCTTTCATCTTTTCGGGATTGTTAAAATAAGTAGTGGTTGAGAACTAGAGTTGATGTAACCATTTGTCCCTGTCCCCTCAGAATTGCTTGTGCCTATATGAGAAAAACTGATTAGAAATACTTTGCCATACATATAGGCACAGTCATGGCTGTGTGGTAGGAAGCTGGCTTCCCAACCACATGGTTTCAGGTTCAGTCCCACTGAATGACACAGAATAGCCACATGTAGACCAAGGCCTTGTGAGTGGATTTGATAGATGGAAACTGAAAGAAGTTTGTATATATGTGTATGTGTGTGTGTGTGTATGTGTGTTTGTTACCCTCTACTGCTTGACAACCGGTGTTGGGGTGTTTATGTCCCTGTAACTTGACAGTTCGGCAAAAAGAGACCGATAGAATAAGTTGATGTAATCATTTATCTCTGTCCCCTCAGAATTACTTTCCCAACTTTGGCCCTCCATAAACCCTAATACTTTGCGATACAGGCACAGGTATGGCTGTGTGGTAGGAAGGTCCAATTGTTCAACTAAAAGTTCTTCATGGCAGTGCCCCAGTATGGCCACAATCTAATTACTAAAACAAGTTCAAGCTAAAGGATAATCTCAGATTATGCAACAAATACTGTTTAGTGCCGTATTAATTAATTCATTCATTCATTAATTAATTAACTGTACAAACAGAGACTTGTGTGTCTTTATCTATCTTTACAATCCCCCATTCTTTACAATAAACATAAACTTTCTTTTCTTTACAGTGGCTGTGGTGTTATTGTAGAAGGCACCATCCAAGGTCGATCTCGGCTGGCAATCACAGATGTAGACAAAAATAAGGTGAGTTGCCAAACTCTATGGATTTTCTGCTGAGTTTCCCTTACATAGTGACCTCACAACATTATACCCTCTTTCAGTTTCTATCTATCTCTCTTTCTACCTTTGTCTAGGTCTCTCACTCTCTCTCTATCTCTGTTTCACTCTCTCTCTCTCTCTATCTCTGTCTAACTCTCTCTCTCTCTCTCTCTATCTCTGTCTCACTCTCTCTCTCTATCTCTCCATCTCTATCTGTCTCTGTTCCGTCAAGTCATTTTCCCTGCCTCTTTATCAAAATGCCTACCAATTAAACTATCAAGACTCGTGATTCCCAACGTGGGGCATGGTAATATTTTGGTGAGGCAGGAAAAAATGGAAAGACCCTTGACTGGAATCACTTAGATTATGGAGTCTGCTGAATCAGGGCTGATCTTCAGCTAAACCACAACACCAATATTTTACTCTAATGAAGACTAATATCACCACTATTTCTGTGAAAAACTCCCTTTATATCAAAATCTTAAGACCCACTCAACCAACCTGACTAACACCTACACAACCACTACCACCAACACTGTTTCAGAAAGCAATACCACTCCCACTCACACCCACACTCTAATTACCATTATGATGCTGTGTGACTGACCTTTGCCATAATGTCAATGTTTTCTACAGCTGTTGACATTATCAATGTCTGTCAGTTGTGGCCTTGTCTTTCAAATGAAATCCACAAAGCTCTTGTGCTCAGCTTTTGAATATTCAGTGCTTTTCACACTTGGGATTTTTCAGGTTTACTTTTCTATGTATGTGTGTCTATGTGGCTGAGTGTACCTACCTGTCTATATTTAATTAATAATGCCCACGCTTGTAAGCAGATATATTTAGTTTCGGTCTTATTGAATATGTGAATCCTAATGCATATAAGAAATTAAACTGAGGAAATTCTTGTCCAAACAGCAATGAATTTTTATAATTTTATTATGGCCAGGAATTGAAAAAAAGCACCCACTACACTCTCAGAGTGGTTGGCGTTAGGAAGGGCATCCAGCTGTAAAAACTCTGCCAGATCAGTTTGGAGCCTGGT
>NC_068991.1:2226124-2227465 GCF_001194135.2 Octopus bimaculoides | reverse complement strand
CATCCAGCTGTAAAAACTCTGCCAGATCAGTTTGGAGCCTGGTGTAGCCATCTGGTTCACCAGTCCCCAGTCAAATCATCCAACTCATGCCCGCATGGAAAACGGACGTTAAATGATGATGATGATAATGATGATGATGATGAACTTAGTTATCATTCAGTTAATTTTAGGAACATAAATTGTGACTAAGGTTTGGTGGAAGATTTTAATTCAAACCTTATGAAAATAAGACATTTGTACACAGTACCAGAGCTGGTTTCAGCCGGGTTGGTAACGAAAGGGTTAAATGCAGGTGCACCCTCTTCCTTACAGACACATTTCTCTCCTATGACATCACAATTTTCTCACACACTGTCTTGCAATGTGTTGAATAAAATCATAATTACTCGATCCTCCTCTATTTTCTTTTACCCAAAGCCAGGAATTTGTCAGCCCCCCCCCCCACCACCGTATATTATATCCATGTTCTGTTTTTTTCAGTTTCATTACTATTAGTGGTTCCTGTCTTATCATCTATTCATTATTGTTATAGTTCCAATTGTGTATGTACAGACTGTTGTTGTGTTTGACCCCCTCACCTTTCTGTTTTTTACTCATATACAACAGGTAGCTATAATTACTGCTATCCCATTCTCACCTTCCACTGTCCTAATCTTCACCCACCTTTAGCTACGCAACATTGCCATGATTAATATTCTGGTTTAATTCTCTCTCTCTCTCTCTCTCTCTCTCTCTCTTCCACAGTTCCGTTATGTGGTCTTGCACATTGCCTGCCAGAGAGCTCACAAGAGAAAGTTTGATGCCACAAACAAAGAAATTGAACCAAATTTCAGTGAAACTAAGAAAGTCTCAACTGGTTTTCTAAATTCTTCATACAGTAAGTGTTTCAAATCTTCCTCCATCATTAACCCTTTTCTGACCATATTTTCTTACGAAATACACAATCTCCATTCTACATTCAATTTTGAAAATAATCAAGAATTTGTAGGGATTTAGTAAAACTTGTTCCTGGCCATGCTGGGGCACCACCTTGAAAAAGTTTTAGTCAAATGAATTGACCCCAGCATTTATTCTTTTTTTAAGCCTGATACTTATTTTATCAGTCTCGTTTGCTGAATCACTAAGTCACAGGGAGGTAAACACAGCAACACTGGTTGTCAAGCTGTGGTGACAACCAAAAAAACACACACACACACATGATGGGCTTCTTTCAGTTTCCATCTCCCAAATCCAATCACAAAGCTTTGGTTGACCCAAGGCTGGGAAATTCAGCTTTTGTTTCTAGCAGATCAAGACACCACATGGCGGACGTAAAGAATGTGGGCCACATCCCATTTCGTT
>NC_068991.1:2221844-2225765 GCF_001194135.2 Octopus bimaculoides | reverse complement strand
AACAAAAATGGGTGCAGTCCACATTTTTTATGTCTGCCACACCACATAGAGCGCCTCTCCTCCCCTCAACACCAACAGATTTACTGCTCAGGTAATGCTAAGATATGGTTGTTAATACTGTATTCTCTCTTCCATGGCAAAATACCATCTTTCAGTATCTTCTTCTACCAGAGGTGGCAGCAGTCGGTGAATCTGATGCTTTGAAATTAGAAGACCTGGTATCTTTGATCTGCAAAGAGGAATTGAATGCCCTGACAATTATAAGTCAGCCTGAAGTCGAACGCCAAGAGGAACTGATTTCGTTCTGGATTGAAGAAAATCATACAATGAAGATGGAACTTGTAGAAAGTGACCACATCCGGTTAAGGACATGTGGAGACTCTCCCTTCATTGGTAAGACTTTAGCATTAAGCACTCCTCCTACTGGTTAAGCAGTGTCATTGCATTTTCCTTTCCTTGCTATCATCGTCGATTAAGACATTGATTGATTTTCCATCCGTTGGTAAGACCATTAACAGAATAATGTTTGAGATGACGCCAATTAAGAATTCCATTAACAACACTAATATTTACTTCAAACAATTACTACCACTCCTCTTTCTCCCCCAGCCCCTTCCTGTGTCTCCCTCTTCTGTGGGTACCATTCACTTTCAGTGATCAGCACTTCTTTATGCAGCTGTCCTCATTCATACACATCACATGTCCAAACCAATGTAGTCTTCTCTCTTGCATCCTACATTTGATTTCTCTTATGCCCAACTTTTCTCTCAATACATTTACACTTTGTCATACATGCGCACTGATGTTGTACATCCAACAGAGCATACTGCCTTCATTTTTCTCCAGACTATGCATGTCTTCTGCACTCAGAGCCCATGTCTCACTACGAAGGAGTATAGCTGTGTGTATATATATATATATATATATACACACACACACACACACACATAGACACATACATACAAATATATTTAGATAGAACATAAAAAATACAGAGTACTATGAAAATATTACTTAATTTCTTAACTCAACATCTGTTTCAGGAAGCTTGGACTTATGTAATAATCATAGTATTCATAATTTGAAGATGGAATATGCAAAAAGGTCCTTGGTATGCAACCAGTAAATAGTCACACAGAGATATTACAATAAATCTAGAGAAAGTGGCTGTGTGGTAAGAAGTTTGCTTCCCAACCACATGGTTCTGGGATTCAGTCATACCTTGGGCATCGGGTTTTTATTATAGCCCCAGGTCAACTAAAGACTTGTGTGGGTGAATTAGATAGCTGGAAACTGAAAGAAGTCCATCATGTACTTGTATATACACACACACACACAAATATACATACACAATATACACTCACAAACACGTGTGTGTATGTGTGTGAGAGAGAGCATTAGCAACTTTTTGTCTTAACTTTGTGTGATAATTGGAAACAAGTTTCACCATTCATGCAATCTTCTGTGAAAACATGTCTGGTCATGAGAAATTATTACTCCACTTGGAGAGTTGGTGGCAGGGAAGGCCTCCAGCCATAGAAAATCCACCTCAACAAAATTCCATCTAACCCATGCAAGTATGGAAATGTTAACATTAAAACAATGATAATGATGATGATGATGATATCACTGGCTTCCCCAGCCCCTTTCTTCCACCTCTCTCCTCCCTGCTTTTGCATTATATTAACAATTGTCTCCTCCTTCCCCTCCCTGTGTCACATAACAAGTCATCAATCATTGGTGCTTTTCTTTGTCTCTCTCTAACAAAAGTCTTCTCTTGTTGCTTACAGAGAGCATTGTCAAGCTGGACGCAAATGGAGAACCAGTGACAGTAAGTAACTATAGTGGTGGTGAGGACATTGGATCAAGCTGGACACAGAAAATCATGAACCTGAAACTGACTGACGCACCCAGTGCAGCTGCAGCTGCTGCCCAGGGTGAATGTGCAGGTGACGATGAATGGGTAAGTCAATGAGCAGCAACTGTGTCCTGTTTGCGTTTTAAAAGCATTTTTCTGACTCCTGTTGCTGTGTGTTGTGGATCAAAATGTCATCAGAACTGATGCTGTAAAAAGAAAACTACAACACACAGCAATTCAGCATTGAATCTCCTTTTGTTTCTGTTGAGCAAGAGAGCAAAAACATATATACCTTATTATGCATGCAAGACAGAGTTCAAAGGTCAATGTGTGCCAAGTGGCTTCACTCTGCATACTTTAGCTCTGTTACCATAGCAACAGCCATCATCATCATCATCATCGTTTAATGTCCGTTTTCCATGCTGGCATGGGTTGGACGGTTCGACTTGAGTCTGGGAAGCTAGGAGGCTGCACCAGGCTCCCGTCTCATTTGGCATGGTTTTCTATGGCTAGATGCCCTTCCTAATGCCAACCACTCCGAGAGTGTAGTGGGTGTCTTTTATGTGCCACTGGCACAGGGGCCAGAGGGAGCTGGCAACAACCACAACAGTGCATTCTGTTCTTAAGGGAAAAAAATAATTCATCTCGTATTGCTCCAGTCCATTCTGCTGAAAACATGTTACCTTGAAAGGGACAGGCTTCCTGTTGTGTTCTCTGTCACTTTATAATACCATGGAAACCAGGTAACCAGCCCTATGACTTCTAGGCCCTGACATACTACTCCCCCTCCCCCTCCTCTTTCTTGAAGGATAACTTCTCTGATCTCTGTCAACACCAGAACCAGGTGTTTTCAACCTCCATCACTTCTGAAAATGATGAAGACAGTCATAAACAAATGCTTGCTTTATTATTTTTGGTTTCTTCTCACTCCTTAGTTGTCATTCCTGTGACTTCTATAGAACCAAGTCCATCAGAGATCTACTACCTTAAAGTTACACTCATCCTACAACCCTAAAACTGACTCTTTGGATAATGTAGTCCCTTATAAATAGAAGACAGGACAATCAAGGCTGAAATGCTTTTTTATCATAAGGTCACACAATAACACTTGCCATTGTATTCTGGGATATTTCAGCTGTTTAGTAAATAGCCTTTTCTTTACATCTTTATTTTCAGGATGACTAAGACAGACACACAGACAAAGGTGGACAAATGTGCAGGAAGAAAGAAAAAGAAAAACAGAGAGATACAACACTTCAACAGTTCAAATTCATCATTTTTCTATAGAACTACAACAGAAGCCCTACTCCTGAATATTTAGCTTAAAGCCCCCTTTTTTTATGTCCCCTAATCATCCATGATAATATTCATCAGCCTACAATGTATTTTGTATTTTTTAAATTTTATCTCCATATTTTTTTTTTTATTTTTGCACATTACATGAATGTATGTACGTATGCATGTCAAAACAAGAGACTGGAAAAAGTTTTTGGTATTACTTAGTGACCATTACACATGTTTCATTCACTAATAGGAATTATAAAATTGTACATGTAAGATAAACGCTTCATCCAAATTTAAACTTTTTCATAATTTTTTTTTTCTTCTCTGAATGAAGAAACTCTAATGGGTGATACAGTCTGTTTCTCCTATATATGCAAGTTTGTAACTCCTATTAGCAAATGAAACATGTGTAATGGTGAATAAATAATACCAAAAGATGTTTCCAATCTCCTGTTTTGATATATACTTACTCTGCAAATAATAGCTCCAATATCGTTCAACTCTTATGCATATCTCACATAATACGACATCTACAAATGTATTTGGAATACTGGAATAAGCAGATGTGCTTCAAGAGTACACAACTTGCATTTCAACCCTATCATATAAGTATATGTAAATATATAGCAGAGTATATGTGAAACAAGGTGGAAAAAATAGTACTCAAATACCAGAGGTAGAGTAATATTCTTTTTTTCCCCATTTTTTTGTGATATCTTTGCAGATTTATTAATATGTATATGTGTACATATATATATATATATATATATATATATATA
>NC_068991.1:2216305-2221462 GCF_001194135.2 Octopus bimaculoides | reverse complement strand
GGTTAAAAGTTTGTGTTAAGCAGGAAATGTGGTGTCAAAACAGGAAGTGTGTGTAAGGGGAGACAAGTGTTTTTAGTTAGAGTTATGAACTCTTTTTTTCCCAACAGGAATTATGCTTCCAGTTCAGCATTCTGGCTTTTTTTCATTTTCCTATATATATATATATATATATATATATATATATACACATCAATGTTTGTTTTTATGTAAGTTATAATAAAAACAATTTTACATTAAGCTGAAGAATTAGTTGATTTGTTATTCTTTAACAAGAATGGTATCAATAGTGACTTCGAAGTTTCGACCAACTAGGCCATCATTTGGTTTAGCTGGCTGAAGTCTCTGTCACCAGCCATTTTGTAAAAATACAATGAATATGTAATTCTACAGTTTTCTGTTAAATTGTTTTTATTATTATATTATTTTATGAAAACAAACAATATATACATATACATATATGCACACACACACACACACACATACATATATATATATATATATGATACTTTTCTTGTTTTAAATAACAAAAATTTTTCAACTTTTTCCTTTAAATCTGACTCACGAATCCATTAATTTTAATGAAAACCTTTATAAACCTCTAGGTAGTGATTTCACTCTCAAAGTTTGAAGAATTAGGTTGTTTTCCATTTATTTTAATCCTTTCCAATGTTATTTCAATTCACACAAAAGCCTTTTTGTTTTTATTGTTGTGTTTCGTGGATTTTTATAGCTCCATTCCTCCTCTACAAATTTGGTTTATTGTTTTTTTGAAATTTCAATAAATTTTACCTCTTTTCAGACACATGACTAAGGAGTGCCAAATATGAAAGGCAAATGACTTTTTCTGACAACCCAGCATTAGGAATGTCTGTAGAAAATCCCATGGTACTCCTTACAACTCACTGTGGCACTAAAGGCAGCTTAAGTTCCACTTCTGTTGGCTTGCTATGAAACCATAACTACTGGCATTTTCTCTACAATACTTTCATTGCCAGGAGATTTTACTGCTTTCTCTCACAATGTTCTCAGTAACTTGCGCCAACATTTGCAAAGGCTTGCTTTGACATGTTAACGGCTTTCCTATCAATTAATTATCCTTTAATTCTTTCCAAAACACTTTTATTGCGACACTTGAAGCTGTTTGTGTAACACCTCAATGTATCAGGAATCCTTATGTGGTTGCTTAACCCTCTGCTTAGAGAGAGACAACAGTGGTGAAGGCACATAGCTTAGTGGTTAGAGCATGCGGCTCATAATTGTGCGATTGTGTCCTTGAGCAAGACACTTTATTTCACTTTGCTCCCATCCACTCAGCCAGCAAAAAATGAATTTTACCTGTAATTCAAAGGGCCGGCCTTGACACATTGTGTATCATACTCTATCTCCCTGGGAACTACATTAAGGGTACACATGTCTGTGGAGTGCTCAGCCACTTGCATGTTGATTTCACAAGCAGGCTGTTCCGTTGATCGGATCAACTGGAACCCTCATTGTCATAACCAATGGCAACCAGTGTTTTGCTTGTTTCTCTTCTAGTAACAACAGTTAAATTCTTTCAAATTACAGCCATTTTGTCTTTAAAAAATGGAAAGGTGACATTAGTTCCTGTAATCTTAGATAACCCTAAAAACATGGATGGGGCAGGTCAAGATTAGAATGCTTTTAGAATGCTTTTAATCATAGGTCAGCTGAATCAGAGTTGAGTTGGGGAAGGGCAAACAACAACAACAACAACAGTTGAAAAGAGTTGTTTTTCACTTGAATGTCTCTTCATTCTTTGTTATTTTCACCCTCTTAAATACTAAAATGCCACCGCCCTCCCTTAACCAAGAAGTAGCAGGGGATTATCCTATCTGATGCCAAATAGTGTAGTTTGCCTTGATATGAGACTGTTACAAGATCTGAAATAAAACCTCCCTTTCTTTCTGAGACTAAAGTCCAACCTGACTAAACTGTGAAAACCAACAGGGTACATTGATTTGCCAAGGGTCCAAATGTAATTAAGGAGACTAAGTTGATTATTCTCCGTAATTATTGCTCAGTAATGAATCATACCAATTAGTCAATTATCCACTGAACCATTTGTATTCCCTCCTAATGACTGATTCATTATACAACCCAATGATTAATTCATCCTCAATGACTGGATTATTGAGGCTTTAATGATTAACTTCCAATGCATGATGTTCTTACAAACAAACCATACAATTTCACAATAGATTTAAAGCTAACGTTCTTATACGATACAAATAAACTTTGAATATCTGATGCAGTTTAACGAACAAACCATTCTGATCAGAAGTAGTTTTAAAATCAAACCCTGACAAGCTTCTGCTATGTTATATACAATATCTGCTTTTCTCTTCCATCACTTTTATCAATCATCTTTCTGTGCAATATATCAGCAATCTTGTAGCATTCCTGATCAAAACGAAAGTGCCCCCCCTCCACTAATTATACAGTATTTATGTGTATGCATTATATATGCTACACATACATATATATATATAAATATATACTTACATGTTATATATTATATGACAAATAAAAGATATTTTTCTCATTGGTATTTTCTTTTATTTTATTTTGTAAAAACCAAAAACATCCCCCACTCATCATCATCATCATTTAATATCCGTTTTCCATGCTGGCATGGGTTGGACAGCTTAGCAGGAGCTGGGAAGTCAGAGAACTGCACCAGGTTCTAACTGTCTGTTTTGACAGGGTTTCTACAGTTGGATGCCCTTCCTAATGCCAACCATTTTATAGCGAGTACTGGGTGCATTTTACATGACACCAGCACAGGTGCTTTTTACACCCCACCCCCCCAACACCAGTAGGGGTCACCAAGTAGCTTGCAAGACAAAGCCCTCCCAGCTGAGAGAGGGAGTGGAACTGAAGGAAGTAACTAAGTGCCAAACAAGGGGTTAGAGTATGAAAGAGGGAGAGAGAGTTGTCTTTTATTATAGAAGAGATACTCAGCTCCCCTCATGGATGGGTTAAAATTAATTCAGTATGTATCCATGAATTAATCTTGAGTAACACAGCCCAGGAGCTAGAGAGGTGTATTACTGAAAATAATGCTCTACTACCATGGGACCAAAACTGCTTCTGTAAAAGCAAATGAACCCTACCACAGATCTTTACTCTTATAAAAATTATTGAAGAACTCAGAATCTCCAAGCAAAAGACATCAACTGTGGATTTCTTTAAGCCATATCAACAGAAGAACCTTGTTGAACTATGGCGTTGAAGATGAGATATCAAACCCTTCACCATCATGCATGACATCCCATCAATTTTTGAGTAAAGGACAGAGAACCCAGCTGAAGAAACAATCCTTCAAGGGGTCATCCTAGCTCCTTTTCTCCTTGTGAGTGTAGTGAATTACATCCTGAAACAAAATCTTGACCCCTTCCAAGACAAAGGCCTCACCATTAAGCAGAGATGACGAAGACATTATCAGAACGTTTATCTCTCTCTCCATGATTATTTACCCTTTTTGGCCACTTTTTAATGAGGGGTATGGAATTTCTTTGAGAGTGATTTGTTGTGGTTACAGGATCTAATTGTAGAAAGTAAAAGTTGCAGAGGATGGTGTACAGAAGCAGCCACGTTTCAGAATAAAAGATAAGGAGAAATGAGAGAGCAACAACTAGAGACAATATAAGTTTGTTGAGATATTGAGAGAGGGTTTCAGGGGAGATAACTGGAAATAGAGCTGCTACTGTTATTAAGGTTACAGACCACTTCCTGTACTGAGAAGTTCATACACCAAACAACAACAGCTCCACTTATGTCAGTTAATTCGAAGACAGAGCCGTATCATCTCCATAGAGTTGACAGAATGCAGTGTTAAGATGTTCCTGCTTTTCCAACGAATTGAACCAATCCAAGTCGAGGCGACATTTTGTTGACAAAGAGATTTGTGGACTTATACACACACAAATTAGGCATCCAGGTAAGCTACTACCATTTGATCTTGGTAAACTTGTCAGAAATTGAGAACCACCACCAACTAAATCTAATGAAAGATACTCTCAACGTTTGAGTATCTCTACTTGTCTACTCTCTAGGTGAATGGGACAACATGAAGATGATTGCCAAAGCTCATGTACTCAACATCATCAGAGAAATTGATAGATCCTTAGGTGAACTAACCAAAGCCAGTGAGGGTGTGATATGTATGAGAATGATAGGGTGGGAGATGATCAGCAAGTTGAAGTGCTGTCTCTTAAGATGACTTATTTGAATAGAGGATAAATTCATGACTGCAGAGAGAAGCAAAGGGTATAGAAGACAGTAGGACTGACCAATGTCATGGTCCAAATTAAGTTATTTATATATGAATTATTTTATAGACATCATTACTTAAATCAATGCTGTTTTAAGTGTGCATATATTAATATTGCAGCTAGTGTTGTCCCACATTTGTGAATACATATTATCCTTCATCATCATCGCTTAACATCCATGTTCCATGGTTGGATGGTTTGATGAGCTTGGTAAGGCTGGAGGATGCACCAGGTTCCGTTGTCTGTTTTGGCATGGTTTCTATGGCTCAATGCCCTTCCTAATGCCAACCATTTTACAGTGTGTGCTGGGAGTTTTTTTTATGTAGCATCAACACCAGTGCATATTAAGTGAGACCAGCATCAGTGCCTTTTACATGCCACCAGCACTGGTGTTTTATACATGGCACCAGAACAAGGAGAAAAGGAGCTAGGATGACCCCTTGAAAGATTATTTCTTCAGCTGGGTTCTCTGTCCTTTACTCCAAAACAAGTGCTTTTTAATTAGAAAATTTCTATTTGTAAATCTCACGAAAGATATTCAGAAACAGTACTTTGGAGTAAAGATTGTTTGCCAACATAACATGGCAGTCCTGGTTTAGGACGAATGTTGCTGTGATTTAGCCCCAGGAGACATCATCTCCAGCTGGCTATAAGACACGATCTGTGTCCTTATATATCATCATCATCGTTTAACGTCCGCTTTCCATGCTAGCATGGGTTGGACGATTTGACTGAGGACTGGTGAAACCGGATGGCAACACCAGGCTCCAGTCTGATTTGGCAGAGTTTCTACAGCTGGATGCCCTTCCTAACGCCAACCACTCAGAGAGTGTAGTGGGTGCTTTTACGTGTCACCCGCACG
>NC_068991.1:2213180-2215637 GCF_001194135.2 Octopus bimaculoides | reverse complement strand
ATATATATTTATTTATTTTAATTTTTTTTTTTTTAAATATAAGGACACAGATCGTGTCATGTAGCCAGCTGGAGATGATGTCTCCTGGGTCTAAATCACAGCAACATTCGTCCTAAACCAGGACTGCCATGTTATGTTGGCAAACAATCTTTACTCCAAGTGCTTTTCACATGGAACCAGCACCAGTGCTTTTCACAAGGAGCCAGAACTGGTGCTTTTCGTATGGCACTAACACAGAGTTTGATATTTCATTCACCATCTCCACCAACCCCTCGTCATTACTGTCTCAGTTCCTAGCTCTCATAAAACTGGTCACTTGGTTTCTAAGGTGTTTAAGCAACCAAGATCACAATATTCCTCCATATTCAACAGTGTGGACTAAAAGTGTTTTGAATGCACCACACTGCCCTCTTCAGGAACTGAAACCACAGCCTTTCAATTATGAGTGCAATACCCTAAGCACTAGGTCACATGCCTTCACTGATATTTCACTGGTATACATTTTATTTCAGCTTCCAGGTCTGGAAAAACTTTACTATAAATAGCCAGAGGTGTAGAATTATTTGAAAATGCTTTATTCACGATGTTTTGATGTTTCCACATTTACAGAATTTGTCACATGATCAATGTCCATTTACAGGATTTGTTTACATAGTTCTTTACATAGCAACAAACTGCAAAGGTTGTGGGGAGCATTGCTTCTTTTTTATTTACTTATATATTCATTTAAAAATAGTTTTTCCAAACTTTAGCGGGAATTATTTATAAAAATAACATAACGAATGTGAGCAAATTTGCTTATCAAACCAAATCACTTGAGACAATTTCTGGTTCTTTGATATAAAAAGCATCAATTTCCTTAGTTTCCAGAATTAAATTAATCTGGAAATATACTTAATTTAAATATTAAGTATATTTCCAGGTTTAAATTAAGTTCTCCTTTAGAATTTTCTGCAAGAATCTTCCCTTACGTTATGCTCCAAACATTAGCTAACACTAATTTAATATAGCAATCAAATAAAAGTTAATTATTTTGTTAAATGCAACCAAATTCTTGATTATTTTCGAAATTAATAGAAAGACATAGACATATTTTATACGAAATATTGTCATGAAATACTTAAAGCACAAGATAACTTGTTTCAGTCATTGGACTGCAACAATTAAATCTCTCGCTAGAAACACTAACTGAAAGATGAAGCATTGAAAATGTTACATCATGATAGCTTATGAGAGCCAAAAAAGAATAAGAAGAAAAAGAAATGGCTGAATGCTTCCAAGATGCAGAGCATATAAACTTCGGCTTCCACTGGGAAGGTATTTCACTTGGCCTTTTCCCTTACAGTTTCCAAACTGTCTATAGCAGTTGATTGGTCTGAAATTCAAGTCCAAGCAAATCCTAGATTCAGTAAGGTAGGCCTTTTTCTGAAGATATAAGAAAATATATATACAAAACATATTATTCAGTTCATAGACAATTTCAGTAGGTTGCAAGTGTACTTATGTACATGTGTATGTGTGTGTGTATAAATATATACATAATAATAATAATAATAATAATAATATAAATAATATAAAAATATATATGCATACATACACATATATGTGTACATACATATATTTGTATATACATGCATATATGGGCACAAGACACCACGGAACGTAAACAACATAAAATACGAAAATAATACGAATTACAAAATACGAAAACATGGAATACGAACTTTTTTGGCAAACAACGAAAGAAACAAACGGAAAACAATACAAGCAGCATGAAAAACGATCCTTTATCAGTTGTTAGCTGTTTTGTTACTTTGTATTTTGAGCAATTCACAACAATGATACGTTTTCAACATAACAGTTGCTCCTGCAAAGCAAATTAAATAAAATTTGAGATTTTGCTGAGGGTCAAAATTAGTAGCAAAAACAAGACAATGGAAACAGACAGGGAGGGCTGCTAAGCTTAGACGAGTTCAAGTAAGTTTTACATACATACATACATGAATAAAAGAAGGCATATGGTCTGGTGGTTAGGTGTGTTACATTCATGATCGTGAGATTGTGGTTTTGAATCCTTAGTCAGGTGATGTGTTCTTTTCTTGAGCAAGACACTTCATTTCACGTTGCCCCAGTACACTCACCAGTAAATAGGCACACCTTATGACAGGCTAACACCCCATTCAGGGGCATTGTTGGCCACCCTGCCTAACCAGCAGGATGGCTTCATTTGAAAGCTAAAACAAATCTGAAGTGCTTTGTGACCAGCAACGTCTAACATCTGATACTCTGGTCAATCATGTGATCACATGCTATGAAGGGCATCCAGCTGTAGAAACTCTGCCAAATCAGACTGGAGCCTGGTGTTGCCATCCGGTTTCACCAGTCCTCAGTCAAATCGTCCAACCCATGCTAGCATGGAAAGCGGACGTTAAACGATGATGATGATGATGATATATA
>NC_068991.1:2207706-2211958 GCF_001194135.2 Octopus bimaculoides | reverse complement strand
ATGAGGTAGGTTCATCTGGGACTCTTGACAGGAAGAGGCCCAGCTTTGATTTAAAAACCCCTACATCTACTTTGTGCAGGTTCCTCAGGCTCTTTTTATGAATATTAAAAAGCTGTGGGCCCCTGAAACCCAGGCTGTTGCAGTAACTGGTCCTGAAGCACGATGGACTGCTGGTATCTTTGGCACAATGCAGTGTCGACTCGTTCTGGTATTGGTGTAGCTTTCAATGCCAAAATTTGGCACAATTCTTTCCAAGATCTTCCAGATGTATATTACTGCATACCTCTCCCGCCTTCTCTCCAGGGAGTAGAGTCTTAGCTGTTTCAGCCTTTCCCAGTAGCTGAGTTGTTGCAAAGAGACAATCTTTTTTGTGAAGCTTCGCTGGATTGCTTCAAGGTCCACTGTTAATTTTACACTGTTGGGTGACCACAGCTGGGAGCAGTAATCCAGGCAACTGAGGACGAATTTCTTCCTTAGGACCATCATGGTTTCCTTATCTCTGGTTTTGAATATAAAAATACTTATTAACATAAATAAGTTCTGTTTTTTGAAAGAACTATGGAACAAAAAATCCGTGACTTGTGTCCAAGTGTAAAACAATGTTTCCGTGATATGTATGTATTTGTGTAACCCACACTAACATGGAGAAAGTGACATAAAATTAATAAATAAATTAACGAGTATTTGTATGCGTGTGTGTGTCTAATCTTCAGCAATTTTTACATCCAAGTTTTCAAACTGCCATAGATAAGGTGGAGACTTCGGTCAGTTCTTATTCAGGGTTACTCTTCTCCTAGACAGATTGGGAATCAGGTTACGGTTCCTGCATTCATTTTTGCTATGTTTTCCATCGCTAGATGTCCTTCCTATCTGCATCCAAGCAGTGATCTGGGTGCATTTCATTGTCGCACCAAAACTGGAGAAATTGTTTTCTCTCTGAACAGTTCTCTATAAATATATGTAACTCAGGCTGGAAAAAACGAACCAGATATGAATTACTTCATAGCTTTGTAATTTTCATAATCTGATTGTTTATTTTTAGAATGACATTATGGGGAATGTACAAGAAGCCAGATCAGGTTGGTTTAAACATCAAACAAGTACAATATTTAGGCAGGATCTAACACATTTAAATATAAAAGGATCAAACAGTTGGCAACTTCATAAATAACATAGGATTCTCAGCTTACATCTTTTGTCTTGCAACTCAGGTTAACAGTGGTACCAAATGCCTTTTCCAAAGCTTGCTTTATGTCAGATACCTACAAACAAAATTAACAATACTATCAGTATACATGATGACAAGTCCAACAGCAACAACAATAAAAATACAGCTCTAAAAAGGAACGAAAGAATAAAGATTTTTTTTTTTGTTTGTTTACATCAATACAAAGACATTTCATTTGTGAAACAAAATTAATTAACTGAACCCTAGCAAATGGTTAATTTTTTTATTTTATTGACTACTGTGAATGATGGCTTGCAAAGTCAACCACTGCATGACTCCATGTCACCATCATCATCGTTTAATGTCCACCTTCTATATTGGCATGGGTGGGATGGTTTGACAGGAGCCAGCCAGTGTTATCTCTCATAATCGCTGCTGCTTTCCCCTCTATGAACCAACATCCTCTTCTTCCTCTTTATATAGTGAGAATTTAGAAAAAAAAAAACAAAAGACAAAGACAGGTGTGTAAACAACAATCTACTTTGACAAAAACCCCTTCACCTAATGCTAGGTGAAGGGGTTTTTGGGTGGTGGGGGTTATGTTGGTATACATTTATGCAAATTGAAACTAACAGATATATGAAGAAATATAAAATAAAAATTAAATAATAAAAAATAGGTAACTGATAAAGAAAAATAAGCTATGTAAGGGATTGAACCCAGATTAATCAGTTACCAACCAAAAGCTTTTATTATTTAATCTTGAAAACTACTAACCTTGTACATTTTATTATATGATGGAACAATTTTCTTTTTTTTCAAAACACTGCAACATAAAAAGAACTGTATAAGATCACTTACATTTAAATAGCAATCCATAAAAATCATAACAAGCCAAAATATTTTCTCAAAAGTGGATGCTTGAGGGATCAAGAGAAACTAGCAGGACCTGTGAATATTTCATAGAATTAATGGTAAACTTATTGGATTATTTCCATAAACTTTATCCCAAAAAACCTGAAAGTGTAGCCTGTGTTGTGTCTGAATGGAAAGATAGTCACTCATCTGCTAATCATTGAAATGTGAAGGAAATTGGAATACGATGATTACTTAATGCACTTTATATATTATACACTTTATATATATACTTTATGTACAATTTTATAGACTTAATATACAGCACTCATAAAAATAAATATTCACTCTTATTTTTCCATTTTTCCCAGAAATAGGCACAGGAGTGGCTGTGTGGTAAGTAGCTTGCTTTCCAACCACATGGGTCCAGGTTCAGTCTCACTGCGTGACACCTTGGGCAAGTGTCTTCTCTGTAGCCTCTGGTCGACCAAAGCCTTGCGAATGGATTTGGTAGATGGCAACTGAAAGAAGCCCATCGTATATATTTTACTAAATTCTTTGTTATATTTAAAATTAATTGAAAGAAACCCAGAGCATTTCAACAGAAATACGGTAACGAAAGGGTTAAAACAGTAAATTTGGATCATAAAAGCTGAAGCAGTCTCAGATAAGTTAGTATCAAAAAGGTTGATTCACTTCTTTCCACTGATATTGGCTTTTCTTTAGTGGGTGGGTGGGTGGATGGACGGATGGATGGATGGATGTACAGACACCACTATTATCTACACCAGCACTTCTTAAACTTTTCTCATTCATGACCCCATTTTTCATCATGAGATTTTTTGCGCCACCCGGAATTAAATATAAAATAAAACATACAAATAAATATAAAAATCATTTATTTTTTTGCTAAACAAAGAAGTTATATTATTTGTCAAAATAAAAGTAGTTTTAGGATTTGTATGTTTGAGAAATAATATATAAGTGTTTGAATTTAATTTTTGGAAACCCAAATGGGGTCATGACCCATAGTTTAAGAAGCGCTGATTTACACTGAACCAAAAAAAAAACCAGTTTTGTTTTCACACACCTATAAATGTCGAATTTTTTGTTCAAATCAAGGGCTTGTTTGAAGTAAGTCAACTCTGGTATCATACTTCCTTGCCTTGTGGCACATTTGCCATGCTTTTCCCACTCATGCTTCCTAGAATAAAAAAGAGAAAAAGGGTGAATTTAAAAGACTAAGTCAGTGATTAAAACTTTGCGCTCAAAAACAATCAACTTTCCCCCTAATTCCACCAAACCATCTTAGAAAAGGACATGGTGAACAAAGTAGTCCTAGTTACACTGTGCCTCAATAAAATACAGAGTAGTAATGACTGGAAGACAATTTATCAAAGGTCTGCTTGATTATATCTGATTCAGCACTAAACAACAACATCATTCACATTATTTGCCAGATCAGATTGGAGCCTCGTGCAACCTTCTGTCTCGCCCATCCTCAGTCAAATCGTCCAACCCATGCCAGCATGGAAAGGGGACGTTAAACGACGACGATGATGATGATGTGGAGACAAATACCAATGTTCCCATGAAGCAGGCTTAAAAATTGTAGAGGGATCCATCTATACATGAAACCATTGGTAGTCTTGTTAGCCCCCAAATAAGAGTATTTATCCCCCGATATGGTGTTGAGTACTCATGTGCACTGTTCATTTGCATATATCTACTCACTCACAAGGCCTTGTTTGGCTTGGGGTTATAGTAGAAGACATTTGTCCAAATGGCCCCATGCAGTGACACCGAATCTTAAACCATGTGGTTGGGAAGGAAACTTCTTAATCACACAGCCATGGCTTAACCTATCTTATGTATATCTGGAGCTAAATTTACAGTTCACATCTAGATATTCAACTATCTATGTGATATACATCTACTGTGTCTGGCCTACAGCTACTCAATAGCTACAACTCAGCTAAAGAAAAATTTGCAACAATTGACATCAGATTACATTAACAGTTAGCAACAACATTTTGGCAATGTCACAGTACATTGACTGATGTTGGTAAATAATGGAAATCACAGGCAATGATAGGCATTCATCATTATCATCATCATCGTCATCGTTGATTAACATCCGCTTTCCATGCTGGCATGGGTTGGACGGTTTGACTGAGGACTGGCGAGCCATATGGCTGCACCAGGCTCCAATCTGATCTGGCAGTGTTT
>NC_068991.1:2203710-2207696 GCF_001194135.2 Octopus bimaculoides | reverse complement strand
ATATGGCTGCACCAGGCTCCAATCTGATCTGGCAGTGTTTCTACAGCTGGATGCCCTTCCTAATGCCAACCACTTTGAGAGTGTAGTGAGTGCTTTTATGTGCCACCAGTAAGGGAGCCAGTCAGGCAGCACTGACAACGACCATGCTCAAATGGACCTTTTTACATGCCACCGGCATGGGAACCAGTCAGGCAGCAATGGCAATGATCACACTCGAATGGTATTATTAGAACAAAAACTTACCAAAATTCTTCAGATGGTGAGGAATAACTTGGCCACTTGTCTTTCAACTGACTCTCTATGCTCTGCAAATTAAAGAAAAATTGGCATCAAATTTTAACACAAGAAATTTCAGAGTATTTATTTTATAATTGGATAAAAAGCAACATTTACCTTGATGGAATTTGATCTCAGAAGGTAGAAACAGACAAAATACTGCTTAACATTTTGCCCGGCATGCTAATGAGTTTACCAAGCTCACTACCAAAGGTGGGCACTGTTATTCGAAAAGTTACCTTCATTAACTGTGAATCAGTTAATTCCTTAAAAATCTAATATTGGTTATCAATAAACTGTTAACATTCATTTTGATTATAGAAAATAAAAACAAAAAATCCATTTTTGCTCTAAAATCACCTAAAAAAAAAACTTTTAAAAATTGCTAAAACTAAAAAAAAAATCCATTAACTACAATTCAATCAAAGTTAATGGAAGTTAACTCAAGTTGATTTGAGTTAATGAAAGTTAAATGTAACAGAAGTTAATTAGTCTGATAATGATTTCCAAAGTTAACTTAAGAGTTAAATCATTAACGAAAATGTTGACTTTGTTAATTAACAATCAACAGATTAACAGTTTGGTGCCCAGGTTTGTTCACTACCATCATCATCATAGTAATAATAATAATGATGATGATGATGATAATTTCAAATTTTTGCACAAGGCCAGCAAGTTTGGGGTGGGGGTGAAAAGAAAAGAATGTGAAGGCAGAAGAATGAGGTAAGTTGAGTAGGTTTCCAATATTGTGAGAGGAGAGTGAAAGACAGATACAAGTGGATAAGAATTGTTAAATATGAGTGGTGGTGGTAGTGGGGGGGGGGGTAATGAGAATGAGGAATAGATGTTGATTGGTAGTAGCACAGAGGAGAGGGAGTGATGACTGGCAGTACACAAATGGCAATACAGTATGGTATACAGTAATAAGTTCTGCAAACATTATAAAATAAAGTTAGGATTAGGAGCAGGGTTCGGGTTAGGATTAGATTTCTAGTAATTACCTTTAATTTATTTATATCAAAAGAAGATCCTCTTGAACAAAATGCTGAACTTGAGCCATTTGAAGGCCTAAAATAAAGTAGAATAAAAATTAAAATAATAATTGTATTGATTTAAAATTTCTTACCATGTTGAAATAGCTTTAATCATTGATCAGGTCACTTGCTGTGCAAGTACATCTCCATAATGAAGAAAATTACTCACCATAAACCATGAACTGTCCAAGCATTCCGAGTTGTAAGCTTACGGAGGCAGTATTCGTTCTGAAATACAGAACCAATATAGTAGTGGTTGTGGAGGTGGTGATGGTTGTGGAGGTGGTGATGGTGGTTGTGGTGGTATTGGTGGTGGTTGTGGTTGTAAAGGTAGTGTTGGTGGTGGTGATAGCAGCAGTAATAGTACCAATAGTGGTGGTCACTATGAGTAGAAGAGCTTTGTCTTTGGAATGGCTGGTTTTTGGTGGTGCAAAGAAAAGAATCTTGGAATTTACCAGATGTTACTTTTTGTCGTATTGTCTGGAGCAGCAAGACTTCCTGACAGTTGGTTGATGTGAAAATGAAGTTGTAAGGCAAACTAGATTTGGCAAACAATAGGAAAACAGACAACTATCATCATCATCACCATCATCATCATCATCATTTTAACATACACTTTTTTATGCTTGCATGGGTCAGATAGAATCTGTTACGTAGATGTATGTGTGTATGTGTATGTATATGCACATTTATGTAGGCAAATGGATATGAAAATAAACAGACAGACATACAAACGGGATAGGTATTCGTGTCTGTGGAGTGCTCAGCCACTTGCACGTTAATTTCACAAGCAGGCTGTTCCGTTGATTGGATCAACTGGAACCCTCATCGTCGCAACCAACGGAGTGCCACAATTTTTTTTAATTAACTCAACAAATTGAGAATCTCAAGTGTGTTTGTATGGACTTTTACAAGTAAAAAAAAAAAAATGAATGAAAGAATATAACAAACATTGTTAGACTTACCACTTCACAAAATGTACCAGACCATTGTTGAGCAAAAACGTAATGATCAAAACTACTCCTGTCAATTAAATAAAAGAAATAATTACAACGCATTGATTATCATATTAACAAAGATTCAGTTAAACCAGTGGCTCTCTACCAAGGCCGTATAACCCTTAAGGGGATACATTTAAGATTTTGTTGTTAAAATTTTATTGTGCAATAAAATTGGTTATAATTCTACAATACACAAAATATTTTAATAATCTTTTTAATACAATTCCAAATAATATTTAATTATAAAAAAATGATAATATGATTCTATTAAACATTGACTGACTTAGAGGGTAAAATATGAACCAAAAGGCGTTCAAAGGCAAAAAATGGTCAAGAACCACTGATTTAAATCAAGTCATTTTTAGTAAAGTGGTAATGGATTAGATGTGGTGCTGATGACGTAGCAATAACTCCTGAAATCTGTATATACATCCATTACCTATTTTGCTATCTTTGATCACATTGTCTACATAGACATATTCATATACAAAACATCATAATTTTCAGAGCTGGCGCTATGTTCTATATAATATCTGTAGAGATAACTTAAAAGGGATTGAATTGCTCTGGTAACGCAGAAACCTTTCATATACTTAGTAGTGTACTATGGTTGCTAAATGAAATATAATGTCTCTACAAGCAATTAATACACATACACACACACACATTAAATTATATCACTCACTTCTTTTATTCAACCATTCCATTTATATTCTGATCCCCAGCCCTTGTGAGTATGCTCAGCACTTTGCCACTATCTTTCTCCTACTCTCTCTTGTACTCTTGCTGTCTCCCACCCTCTCTCTCCTTCTCCTGCTCTTCCCTCAGGTTGGATAACCATGTATCTTCCCTTTACAGCAGCACACCTGTTTCTGTCCTCATTCCTGATCTCTCTCTTTCTCTCTCTGGCTGGGTAACCTTGTACCTCCTCTACAGCAAGACACCTGCTTCTGCCTCTCTGTCTCACTATAACCTTTCATCATCTGACACCAGATCACCTCCTCCAATGCCCCATCCCCTCTCATAGGATTTTTATCTTGCAAGTGCTGATGCCCCATAAAAAGCACCCGGTCCACACTGTAAAGTGGTTGGCATTTGGAAGGGCATGAAGCTGTAGAAACCCTTGTCAAAACTGACCTCAATTATGCTTGTGCCATGTATAAAGTACTAAATACTTTGGTTGGTGTTAGGAAGGGTATCTAGCTGTAAAAAACCATGCCGAAACAGACACAGAAGTCTGGTGAAGGCTTCTGCCTGGCAGGTGCTTGTCAAACCATCTGAACCATACCTGCATCGAAGGCAGATGTTAAACGATGAGGATGATGATGATGATGATGATGATGATATATGTATATACACACATACATTCATGCATATATATATATATATATATATATATATTTATATTTATGATAAGACTGTTACACCATTTCTGTCAACCAAATCCACTAACAAAGCATTAGCTGGCTCAGAGCTGTAGTAGAAGACATTTGCCCAAAGTGCCACGCAGTGGAATTGAACCCGAAACAACAGATTCACAAACTGAGCATTTTAACGACACAGCCATGCTGGTAGTCTTAATGCTGGTTAAGACAGATCAAGTAATTCACAAGTAATTCTCTTATTTGTTTCAGTCATTTTCACTGCGGCCATGCTGGAGCACCGCCTTTAGTCG
>NC_068991.1:2203126-2203610 GCF_001194135.2 Octopus bimaculoides | reverse complement strand
AAGGTATATATGTGTGTGTAGACAAGGTATATATGTGTGTGTAGACAAGGAATGTGTGCGTGTGTAGACAAGGTATGTGTGCGTGTGTAGACAATGTATATATGTGTGCGTGTGTAGACAATGTATATATGTGTGTGTGTGTGTGTACACAATGTATTTGCATGTGTAAATATATACGTGTGTATACAAAGTTTATGTATTTCACTCGTTTCCTCTCATCTCACGTAGAAGTGAAACGGAGAGGAATTTGACAGGGATTTGTGTATATGTCGGTGGAGAGGGGGGACGAGACAGACAGAAAGTGTGTGTGTGTGTGTGTGTGTGTGTGTGTGTGTGAGAGGGAGAGTAACAGCTTATGTTTTTTGTTTTTCCATCTTTTTGAGTGTGTGAGTGATTGACTGAGAGAGAGATAGGTGTGTTTTTCGGAAAGAGAGAGAGAGAGAAAGGTGTGTGTGAGACAGACAGACGGAACAAGTGCGTTATT
>NC_068991.1:2202213-2202867 GCF_001194135.2 Octopus bimaculoides | reverse complement strand
TGATATTGTTAACTTTAAAGAGATCGTAGCGAATTGACGAACATATTGCAAAGCGAAAATATAGAAAACATTAAAGTGAAAAGAATTTGCGTTTTACTTGTGTTTGCCTTAAATAATAATTTAATGTTAATTAAATATACACCATTTTATGAGAAACAAACAGTAATGTTCAATAATTAATGTTATAAAGTTTAATAAGGGGCTCAAATTTCACCTTCTCCACCGAATTTTGAACTTTTTCATCCATATATTTATCTATTTATCCCTGTCCATTTATTCATAAAATATATTTGTCAACTAAGTGTGGCCGTCCTATAGAGGACGGTGTTACTGTTGTTTTTAACCCTAGGAAGACACTCATATCTATCTCTTTATACACATATCTATATGCTTATTGAATTTAAAATTTTGAAAACGTGGTTTCAAAACGGAAAAAAAATTTCAAAATTTTAAGGTGGGGAAGGGGTAATTTTTTTTTTTTTTTCATATTCGTAATCTCCGACATCTAAAACGTAGGGATCCGAAAATTTTCCAAATAAAAAAAAATGCATTTTTCAAGGAGAGTTGCAAAACTGCATTAGCCCCGAATTTTTCCCTCAACTTTGATGCGATAGTAATTGAGGTTGCTAATAAAATAATGTAGATAAAGTTTGG
>NC_068991.1:2192051-2201324 GCF_001194135.2 Octopus bimaculoides | reverse complement strand
TTCTTCATTTTTCACTTTTTTTTTCGGAATGTTTGGGGGCGAAATACGTAGAAAAGTATTGAGTACTTCTTTAATTAAAAAGCAATGAATAAAAGTTAGGTGGTATTTTTAATTCTGTGACCTTATCCTGTCTTGGGTAAAGCGCGTGCACACCCCCTAATCCTAACTACCACTAACCCCTAACAAGTGTGCAACTGTCGGGTCCCTCGTAACATTGGTGAAAGTACATTCCTGCCCTCTGTTATCGTCCCACGAATGCCCGTTTCTGGCATATAATAATGTAATCGGTATGCGTACGCACTACGACCGGATGTTTTGGGATCTAGACCCTAAAGGTCGCCGGATGTTTTAAACCCTTTCGGTCATTGCATCCCACGCCTTTTTTAAAAAGCTTTCAAGCCACTTCACAGAACGCACTGTAGAATTCCTCTCATCCTAGACTTCATTAGTTATTGAAAATGTGTACCCCACTTGAAGAAGTGTTAAACCAGCTTGCTCCCCAGAGAATAATGGACTTCCTAAAGACGAACGGCATTGTTGCTAATAGCAAAACCTGTGTTTGCACACATGAAATGTGCCTGAAAAAGTCTGCGAGATCAATTGATGGATTTACCTGGCGATGTTCCAACTGTAAAAAAGCGATTTCTCTGAGAAAAAATACTTTTATGGAAAATTCAAAGTTACCTCTATGCAAAATGTTTAATACTGTATTCCATTTTGTGTTTGAAGTGCCTGTTTCTACTGCTGCCTTTTTCACCGGCCTCGACAACAAAACCGCTATCCAGTGGTACGAGTTTTGTCGAGAAGTGTGTTCGGCGAAGATACTTCAAGACAAAGCTCCGCTCGGCGGTCCGGGTCACGAAGTTGAGGTCGATGAGAGTTTGTTTTTCAAAAGGAAGAACGTCGATCGGATAGGCCATCAAACGTTGGTGGTCGTGTGTTATGATAACACTACAGAGAGGTTTCTGACACCGCATACCTGACAGGAGCACAGCAACACTGGAGTCTGTGATAAGGGAAAATGTATTGCCGGGTTCTGTGATTTATACTGATCTTTGGGCCAGCTATGAAAACTTGCATCAACTTGGATATATTCACCGGACGATGACCCATTCAAATAATCACATTAAGGCCTATTGGTCGAGAATAAAACGACGGGTCAGGTTCATCAGCGAATCCTCGGGTGATATGAAATGGTCCCGCGTGGACGAATACATGTAGCGAGAAATGTATGATTTTACAGCAAGGAATAAATTCCAGAATTTCCATACATTTCTAAAACACATTGCCGAGGTTTATCCCCAGTAAATGCCAAGGGTATGTTACATGTAATTTCATTATTTTCACTTATTTTTTTCCCGTTGTGTGGGTGTCAGGTGTGTGTTAGAGATTTCGGTTCTTCGGAGTCCTCCATCACCTAATTGAAATGCCTCTTTTGTGCCTTTTTCTTTTCTTTTTTCAACTTCCGTAGCCGAAAAAGTGGGTTTCGGGGGAGGGGGGTAGTGATGGTCTGCCATTTATTTTAACAGCCTACTTTTCTATTAGTAAATGTTTTCTTACACGCACACGCACACACAGCGCCTCGCTTGATTCATGGACGTTAAAAATTTATATTACAATTTTTCTGCTTATATCCCAGCAAATGGCCCACGTGTGTGTTCTGGGTACTATTCAAGAAGAGTGGTCCCGGTGCGTACGTCTGCGCTAAACGACTTTCTTGCGCGAATGTGCTTATACGCAAAACATGTATCAGAGTTTTTATTTATTTTTTTTTTTAATGTACCCCGTCTTACTCTTAAAGCGCTGTTTTACGTTCTTCCAGGGTATATTTTGGTGTCACATCTATTTCAGTATCCCATTGTACGACGCACTCCAACAATCAGAACATATAGTCGTCCCTGGTTTGATAAATTCTTTGATAAGTGGTAGAAGAGTTTCAGAAGAACGGTCAGGTACAAAGACTAAAAACTTATTTCTAACCTCTCTATCCCATCCTCCGTTGTATTGGCGCTAGGTAGTCGTAGGATCGACTAGTCACGACTCGCAGGCTGTTTTTTTTTTTTTTTTTCACGGGTGAAGATCTTTTTATTGACCGCACAGCCATTCATTCACATATGTTTAGGGAGAGAAACAAAAGATTTGCCACTTTTCTCTTTCTATTCTGAGAGATGTGAAGTGTTTGTTAATTGTGTAACTATATATACCACTTGGATGTCATTAAACATTGCTGGCCACTTATGAACGATGGCACCCCACTGGCCAGGTGATCGGGCGAACACCACCCCCTCAATCAGAAGGGTACTCGTTTAGTGTTACCCATTTACAGGTGAGTGGACTGGAGCAATATGCAATCCAGAGTTTTGCTCAGGAACACATGACACTCGGTTTGGGAATTGAAACCACAATCTAGTGCAACACCTTAACCACCAGGCCATGTGCACGGCCGGGTAGATAAACTTGAACTTGCTGTTAATAAAAAAAAAATGGAAGAATACCACCCCCCCATGAATAAATAGCTTCTGTTTATATTTGTATTAAATTTTTTGCTTAATTTTTCCCCCCCTTCTCTACAGATTCTGTTGCATGGTATGTTTGTGTCCAAGACTTAGGATGGTCTATGGGAAATGTCAACACAAATTTTGTGTGGATTGTCTTTATAATAATAAAGATAATTGTCTTCGAATTATGTCCTGTCCACTATGTAACCAAACTGGCCAGTTTCCAGAAAAAAAGTAAGTACACTACTTTGTACTTTTTCAAATAAAGCTTTTAATGAAACAAAAGATGTGAAGTCGATTTGTAAGAAAGGACAGTAAAGAGTGTTTTTATTGCAGGCTGTAATATTTTGAAACCATCTCATTTGTGTTTTAGACCCATTATCCCTGATGATAATATTGAAATCCAAAAGTGTCTTGGGATTGTGGAATGTCCAAATGAAGGCTGTAACTATGAAATGTGGAGCTGGGATCAAGAGCAACACTTCAAGTAAGTTTCACTTGTGTTTCTATTCGTCCTGTTCTTTGTTTACATTACTAAAGTCCTAGGAATGGCATCAAGGCTACAAACTTCTGTCATGTAGCTAGTAAGTCATCCATGTATTCTCATAGCTTACCTGTAATGTAGTTTAGTGTAGGAATAGTGTGAGTGGAAACTGCTCAGTTGTGATGTCCGTTGAGTGAAGTTATTGAGCAAGAGGACAATTGATTTGTTTGCTCAACAGCAAAATTTTCTTCTGATAAGAACCTTAGACTGTAATCCTTTTAAGACCTGTTTCATTATGAAGACAGTGTCTACAGCTTGAAAAGCAAATGTTTTAATAGTCTTCTGATTAAAAATGCTGAACAGTCAGGGGGAATTGGCATCGACCAAATTCAGATAGTGCTTTTTACATGCCACCAGCAGGGGGTACTGGTGTTGGCCATGTTCGGATTGTGCTTTTGCATGCCGCCAGTCAGGGGTTACTGGCATCAGCCACGTTCAGCTGGTCCTTTGTGTGCTGTGGAATTTAAATTTTAATCTTTTGTGAAAATGTTTCTTTTTCTTTCTGTTTGCTTTTTTTAGTGAGTGTCCCAACCGAAAATCCACTTCCACAAAAAAGAAAACACCAACATACAAAAACTCCATAATTTCACGGCCATACTTTTTTCGAAAATCAAAAAAGAAATATTGTTCTTACTTTCTGAGACTTTCCTCAAAACATTGATGAAGGTAAATTCTTATTTTTGTCTTGTTACCATATTTCTTTGGAAATACACTATTTTGCTTTCATTTAGTTTTGAAATTTTAGCTGGGGTTTGGGACATATATTAGCCTGAAATTCTGAAGATTTTAATTTGAAAACTGGGGACATTATATCTTGGTATTAGGGGCTATGTCAGCTGGGTTGGTATCAGAAGGGATAAACTATCCCCATGCCTGATAATCCTTTCTACTATAGGCACAATCATCATCGTTGTTTAATGTCCGCTTTCCATGCTTGACTGAGGACTGGCGAACCAGGAGACTGCACTATGCTCCAATCTGATCTGGCAGAGTTTCTACAGCTGGATGCCCTTCCTAACGCCAACCACTCCGAGAGTGTAGTCCAATGCCTGAGATTTTGCGTGAGGGGACTTGTTGATTACATCAACCCCTGTGTTTCACTAATACTCGAAAGGATGAAAGGCAAAGTTGACCTTGGCAGAATTTGAACTCTGAATGTAGAGACAGACGAAATACTGCTACTGCCAGCTCACTGCCCCATCCCGATGTCTAATAATGACAACCCCCCCCCACACACACACACACTGTAATTTGTCTTGATTACTTGAGTTTGGTTATTATACTTGTTTGCCATTTGGCTGTGGCCATGCTGGAGCACTGCCTTTAGTCGAACAAATCGATCCCAGAGCTTATTCTTTCTAAGCCTAGCACTTATTCTATCAACCTCTTTTTGCTGAACCGCTAAGTTATGGGGGACATAAATGCACCAACAATTAGTTGTCAAGCACCAAATCCACTCACAATGTTTTGGTCAAACTAAGTCTATAGTGGAAGACACTTAGCCAGAGTGTCACATAGTGGGACTGAACCATGTTGTTAAGCAGGCTACTTAGCACACAGCCACTTTTAAGTTCAGTCACACTTTCACACACATGAACTTTTAGTTTCTGCCTACCAAATTCACTCACAAAGCTTTGTGGCCCAGGGCTATCTCCTGCAGCACCTTGGGCAAGTATCTTCTATTGCATTGGGCCTACCAAAAGCCTTGAGTGGATTTGGTAGACTGAGACTGAAGGAAGGTTGAGTATGCATTTCTTTAGGTGATGGCGTGGCTGTGTGGCAAGAGATTTGCCTCCCAATCACATGATTCTTGTTTCAGTCCCACTGTGGCATCTTAGGCCTGTATGCCTTCTATTATAAAGCTGTATTACAGTGACTATTACGTTTTGATCAAAATCCGTAGTCCTGTCGTCACCTCTTCAATTACACTGGTGTTTCCCAACCCTTTTATTTAAATGTTTCCCATGCTTATCATTATCATCGTCATTTAGTGTCCATTGTCCATGGGTTGGACAGTTCTATCTGGGCTGCACCAGATCCCACTCTGATTTGGCATGGTTTCTACAGCTGGATGCCTTTTCTAATGCCAGCCACTCTGAGTGGAGAATGGATGCTTTTAAGTACCATTTGCACAACACTGGTATCTGCCACAGCTGCAGTTTTTGCTCGGCCAGATGGGTCTTCTTCTCAAGCACAACATAATGTCAAAGGTCTTGATCATTGGCTCCGTGAGGCCCAACACTTGAAAGGAGCTTTTCATGTGCTGCCAGCATCAGCCACATGCTCAAAAGGTAGCTTTTTACATGCTACCCAGCATGGGTGCCAATTACCTGACATGAGATTTTGAGTTGACTTCCTGGACCCCAGGTTGGGAACCTCTGAATTCCACTAATAACACTTCCATTTTCAATTTAAAACAGCAGATGAAATGCTTTACGATATCTACTTCCATCCTTTTATATCTGAATTCCAATTCTCCAGAAGTTATTATGTATAAATGTTTTATTTGAATTTTTTTCTTTTCTTTAACATGTCTGTGGTCTTGCACCTTGTAATATTTTTATATTTTTCTTTTTCAGGTTTTTCAAAGACAAATAAAAGAAATCTGTGATATTTTCAAATGTTTCTAGCTTCTGTTGTATGGTTACTTACCAAAATCTACTAAGTACCATCATCATTACAATCCTGTTTCGCTGTTTTCTAACAAAGTAATAATGTTCCAAATGTAAATTTCTGTTGTATTCTTAAAAGTTTCTTCTCTTTACTATTAATTTTATTATTATTTATTTTTCTTTACCCCTAACCCTGTATGTTTCCCTTTTGAAATTTTTTTTCCTGTTTACAGTGAAGCTACAGTTTTTGTATCCCTTCACTTTGCTTCACTTTGACAATATTCTGGATTAGTTGCACATGAGTTTGAAAATCCTGCCATACAATGTGTAATTAGTTTGCCTGCAGTTTAATTTAATACATTGCTCATGGTACCAAGACATAGGGCTAAACTTTCAATGAGCAGAATTTGTGGTTCGCTGCTCTTGTGAGGAAATCTTGTGTATTACAACTCGCCTTTTCTCTTTCGCAACCTAAAACCTTTTTTGTCTTGTCAAAAGAAACCAGAATGTTATTCCGCCCAACCAGGCTAGTCAGTCAACCTGGAGCTCAAACTAGTCATCTCAAATGTCCTGCATTCTGTAGGAGTTGAAACAGCAGTATTTTGTGTTGATGTTATGTTCTGTCTAAACTGGCCAAAACAGGCTTCTTACACCTACCCTACAATATCCTTCTAGAAATTAAGTTACTTTATCCAAATCTCCATAGCTTACAAGATAATTCATGGTTAGTTCAAAATGCCAAAGGGTTAAACCAGATTGCCTAGCTGAATACATGACACCTCTCAGCTGATTTCTCTTTTGAAATACATGACACCTCTCAGCTGATTTCTCTTTTGTGTTGCACTGGCCATGAAAATTTCTACACAAATTTAAGGAGTTACTGTTGTACCTCAGAAGGACAGGCAGAAATCCTGGATTATTCAGATAGTCATTAAACTTTGGGGAATCTAATTAATGGTGGTCTATGTTGGTAATTGTCATTTTAATGAAATAAAAAGAAGTCTTCAAAATTTATTTTCCTAAACCTCCATTTAAAATATACTTGATCATCCCTGTTTGCTTTACACATGATGTTCCCATGGAATGGATCTCATTCTTACATATTTATATAAAGGATCAAATATTGAATGTTTTTTTTTTTTTTTTTTTTTTTTTTTTTTTTTTTTTTTTTTTTTTTTTTCATTGTGATTTCTATGAAATTGCTGGAAAGGCTGCCTTAACATCATCAGGTATCTTGTTAATGTACCAGCTATGGTTGCTAAGTGTTGCTACCACACCAGATAAGTTTGGGCGTGGCACATTGAGTTGATACTGAATTGGGTTACCGTGGAGATCAGTGAGGTTCCCACCAAGGGCCCGAAGAACTGCTTCCGGACCACAAGTGTCCCATTTCTTGCAGCCTTTACTAGCAAACACATAGGCATGTGCCGTACCTTCACACACCAGCAGCACCTGGAAAAAATACAGAAAACAAAATCAGCTGCTACAGTAGATGGGTTCGGTTGGGGGTTAGCTCCAAAAATCTGTACTGCTGCCTACCTTATGGCCTGCACCACCTACTTTAATCACTTCTGTGGGTTTACATGCGTTTACAGCCGCTGTCACTTTGGGGTCTGAATGTGACCTTGTGGTAGTAATTATGTTTTCATTAGCTGGAGCTGGTTTTGGATCCAAACCAAATGTGCCTGCCAAAAAAAAAAAAAAAAAAACAGACTGGTTTAGTTGAATTGAATCCAGTGGTACTTTGTCTTTTTTGCTAAATTATTAATTTAAACAAACCAATACAGGTTACTAAGTGGGGGACACACAGACACATGATGATCTTCCTCAGTTTCCATCCACGATTACTACAATACAAAACATTTGCCCAAATTGCTTCACAGTAGGATTGAACCCATAAGCCACATAGTTACAAAATGAGCTGCTCATCCACACAGCCATGACTTAACTGTTGTTTTATAAATAGCTTGTGATTTTGCAAAGAAGCCATCTGATCAGTGGTTTTTCATGCACACCACTATTTTGTCCACCTCTGCAAAGAACTCCACACAACCTCTAGAAACAGCAGCTAAATTTCCTCCGTGGAAAGGTCACATTGATTATACACGGACAGTAAAACAAGATGGGATGGTCATAGTTGGGAGTCAATAGTAAGTACAAGGGAGATAACCACTTCAAAATATTTGTGGACTTATATAAAAGAATAAGGAAGTCCAGTATATTTAATTTTTTGTAGTTGACAAATAAGCAGGACATAACTTGGGACAGAAATAAAAACGTTTAATGGCAGTGAGACATCCATGGAAAATGAACAGTGGAAATAACTCTGAGTGGTTCTTTCTTTGTAGAACATTAGGTAGTTTAGTCAGCTAGAAATCTTTTAATGCCTACATACAGGTTGCTTTGAAGGAGATCTACCTTGCTGAATTGTCCTTATAGTTTTAACAATGGATGAAATTGAAACGCCCTTTTCAATGTTTTTTGTGTAGATATGTTTCACGCCCCTACTTCATGGCAACAACACTTTATGTAGAATGAGAGGCCCTTAGTTGCCAGCAGAGGTAGGAGCTCCTTGAACTTTGCCCAGGCTCTTCTTATTCTAGCTGCTACACTCTCGTGTGTGTATGTGTAATGCACTCTAAACACAATGCGCTTCAGCAAAATTTCACTCTGAAGACATTGCTGTTTCTAAGAGTGCCACAAACCATTTAGTTGTCATCTTGTTAACCACATGCTAATGTTTGGCCTTAAGAATAACAATTCTGCTGTTGCGATACTTACCAATGCCGACGACTCCGTAGACACATCTTCCCATCTCTGATGATATCTTGGACTGGTAGTTGAAGTAGGGTTGGTAAACCACACCAGCAACGGCACTGCCATTTACCGAGATTCCTATCAGAACTGTGACATGGTCCAATAAACCTAAGCAACAATAAAAATTATAATGTTTGTCACCATTTCATGTCTTGCTAAACAATTCAGGCGTGATAGGGTCATTTGGAATACACAGAAAAAATGTCAGTCTAAGCCAAGCCAACAAAAGAGCCATCAGTGATCACTCAACTTCTTAGAAATAACAGCCATATTTCCCTCAACCCCACTGTCATACTCTAATCTCTTGGTTCCACTCCCTCTCTCTCAGCTGAGAGGTCCTTGTCTTATGAGCTTGAAGGTGTCAGTGCCATATAAAAAAACACTTGGTCCATTCTGTAAAGTGGTTGGCATTAGGAAGGGCATCCAACTGTAGAAACCCTGCCAAAACAGGTGATTGGAGCCTGGTACAGCTCTCTGGCCTTGCCGAACCCTATCAGCCCGTACAACCCATGCCAGCAGGGAAAACAGACATTCAGTGATGATAAAAAAGACTGAAGGGTCATGGCTGGAAAAGTGGTTAATATAGAGTAGAAGTAGTTTCAATTCCTAGTTGTAGCTATTTGACTTAGCTTATCCCATGTTTATCTCAGTTCTTATAATTGAAAGATTTGTCAATCACAATCAAGAATCTCAATGATATCAAAACTTTACAGAAAGGTTTTGATGTATGACAAAGAGTTAGACCAGCAGTTCTTAACAGTCATTCTCAGGGCCTTGTGTAAATATGAGGGGGGGGGGGGGG
>NC_068991.1:2191076-2192041 GCF_001194135.2 Octopus bimaculoides | reverse complement strand
CTGGAGTGGCCCCCATTAAAAAAATCCAGGTTTTATTCCCCAGCTAAAATGGTTTGCTCCCAGAGACAAGTTAACCAGTTACCTTGTGTAAACTCTTTGGTTCCATCCAGAGGATCAACCCAAACTATGATCTGAAATAAAGAAATAAGTTTTGGTAAAATGATTGAAACAAACCTCTTGGAAATAATGGGTGGCGGGGTGCATGCAGTGAAAGATGTGTGAAGAAAGATTTCAGTGCAGTGTGACCCCTTGTGTATGCAATAAACTCTCAAAAATATTGAGTAGTTGCAGTTAATTAACACTTTGAGGGGATAATTGGGAGATTAGATATTTACTTTTGTATTGAAATGTTTTGTTGTATGTTGGGAGGGTCATTATGCTGGTAATAAACACATGCCATGGTTGTATTTCATTTCTTTTATTTGTCAATTGATTGACTAAAAATAAAGAAGTGAAATAGAACTGGTGTGTGTGTTTATTACTGGCATAATGACTCTCCCAAGAAAGAAATATTTTTACCTCATTGTCTGAGATATTTCTCAGATTTTCAGGACAGGATAACGCCAGTACATCTTTGCAGAAATCAACTTCTTGAAATGGTTCAGTATTATTATCAGGAGATAAATCCTGGAAGAACAAAGAGCGAAGATGGGATTGAAGGGTTGAGGTGTTGCTGTAGTGGGTAGTTCTTACCGATGCTTACGATCTTCAACAGCTGTTATCAACTACAGTACATTACTGCATTCATCATCATCATCGTTTAACGTCCGCTTTCCATGCTAGCATGGGTTGGACGATTTGACTGAGGACTGGTGAAACCGGATGGCAACACCAGGCTCCAGTCCGATTTGGCAGAGTTTCTACAGCTGGATGCCCTTCCTAACGCCAACCACTCAGAGAGTGTAGTGGGTGCTTTTACGTGTCACCCGCACGAAAACGGCCACGCTCGAAATGGTGTCTTTTAT
>NC_068991.1:2185953-2187269 GCF_001194135.2 Octopus bimaculoides | reverse complement strand
ACACTCGCAATAAGCATTAAGTTGTAATTTCTATAGAAGATCCATTTTTCATCACCAGTCACAAGTCTATCCAAAAAGGGTGAAGTGAGTTCATGAGAATGGAGAGAAGAGCAGATGTCAACTCGGGATTTGTGTTTGCTTTTGGACATTTCATGAGGCACTTATTTTCCAAGTTTAGGAAGCTTTACAAGTTGTTGAAGATGACAATGAACAGTTGTATGGTTTGAACTAAGCTTTATTGCCAATTCTTCAACTGATAATGCAGGATTTTCTTTAAGTAATGCCTCAAGGAGCTTATCATCAAACTCAACTGGACATCCTGTTCGATCTTCATCTTCAAGGCTGAAATTTCCACATCTGAATTTTGCAAACCATCTTCTGCAAGTTCTTTCATTCAAGCATTCTTTCCCATAAACTGAGTGTATGTTTTGAGTCGGTTCGGCTGCAGAGTTTCCTTTTTTGTACTCATAAAGCATTATGTGCCTGAAATGCTCTTTGGATACTTCCATGTTAGAAAGGTTTTTAATCAAAGAAATTTTAATTCTATTCTGTACAATGATATTTAATTAGTTTAAATGTACACAAATGCATAAAAATAATTTTTAATTCCATTAGACATTCTAAAATACTATTAAATTTCATTCAATTTTAAAGAAGGTAAAATTGGACAGCACTTATGGGATGACCTGATACACATACACACACATATAAACAGGTTGAACCAAAAGTAGGTGGACAGTAAATGATAACATTTATTTTGAGATTACATACTAATACAATTAAATCTTGATAAACAATTATTACATATACAATTAAATTTTATTGTATACAATAATAAAGTACAAAAGCAATGCTGGTGTGTTTATGTCCCCGTAACTTAGCGGTTCGGCAAGACAGCGATAGAATATGTTAGGATGCAGGCAGCACTAAGCATCAAGCAATTACAATTGTGCAAATAATTAGAAGTAATTTAGCTATTGCTAAATTAATTAATGCCTGTTAGCTACCATCTTGTCCTGCGATACAACGAAAGAGAATAAAACGGTGAAGATGTGTTACCTCTTCTCCTACAAAGGTCACTTTTGGAAAATGATGCTGTAGAGATCCTATAATACATCTTTGCGCTGATCGGTCAGCTTCAGTTTGTAGGTCATCGATACCCTGAAAGCAAAATAGGACATTGTAGAAAAGCAAGAATGAAAAATATCATTCCTGGTTGGGAATAGAAAAAAACTGAGCAGGGTGGATTGTAATAGATGGGACAAGAACAGCTATCTTGCAGTAGAGGAGATTATATGGCTACGTCTTATTAAATA
>NC_068991.1:2183726-2185278 GCF_001194135.2 Octopus bimaculoides | reverse complement strand
ATATATATATATATATATACATACACACAGAGTTGTCTAACACGGGTTTTCAAACTTTTTGACTTGCGGACCCCTTTATATTTCAGGCTTTACCTTAGGGACCCCCTTATAAACGCTTATGAAATTTATACATAAATATTTGCTTAAAATAACATATTTTTGCATTTATTTATTTAACAGTATTTAACAAATAGGTTTATTGTCAATTAAAAGATTTCGATTAAATAAACATATATAAAATCAAATTGCCCATAAAAAGTATTTGCTGTCCACGGACCACAGTTTGAAAACCCCTGGTCTAACTCAAGCAGGCCTGGAAAAGTGTTTATGGGAACGATTGTGATGGTGATACTATACCAACACACTCATTCACACGTATATCTTAAGATGCATACATCTAGTAACATAGACACACACATAAATATCCAACTATGTACGTGCCAATACATCCACACACATGTTCAAAGATATACAGTTAAGTCATGACGTCAGCAGAACCTCACTGGGATCATTATAATTTTAGACTCCAGTCTCTCTCTCTCTCTGTCATAGTTTTGTTGTGTGTTTGGTAGGATGGTATGATATCTTGGATAAGGTGTAAGAACCAGAGATTCTTTATCAATTACCATATTTGCATGCACACACACACACACACACTCAAGCATACACATACAAACATACACAGAAACAAAAAAAAAAGCACATATATAGAAATATAAACATAAAACACAGAAACAATCACACACAAATGCATGCACGCACACATGTTTACAAAGACATACTCAAGCATACATACAAACACACAACACACACACACACGAGCATACACGCACTCGAACATACATACACACACGTTTAGAAAGACATACTCAAGCATACATACAAGCACACAACACACACATGCATACACACACACACACAGTCTATTTAAAAGAGCAGAACCATGCTATGACATTTTTTTTCTTTCGCTTTTTACGTACGAGTTGCAGTGTTCTGAAGAATTTCCAATTATTCCATTGGAATGGATCAATAAAAGCCAGTGAAAAGCTGCAGTGAAGTCAGGTCTGTGTTTGACAGGAAGACATATTGGAAAAAAGAGACTCTAAGCTGAACAAAGAAAGACAACAATAATCAAATATCTGATTGTGTCTGATTTCCCATTAACGAACTTGGGTCTTTAAATTGATAACCTACTTACAATGGAAGACAAAATCATTTAATGTTGATATCATAGGTGTAGGAATGGCTGTGTGGTTAAGATATATAATTGGTCTTAACCACATGGTTCTGGATTTAGTTCTACTGCATGGCACGTTGAGCAAGTTTTTTCTTTCTACTACAGCCACAGGCTAACCAAAGCCTTGTGAGTGAATTTGGAAAATGGAAACTGAAAGAAGTCTATCATGTGTACACACACATCCAAATTTAGGAAATGGAGTGGCTAAAATCTGGGCTAGATATGTTTCATAGCTAGCAGAACCTCGGAAATAGTAGTTACCTAAACATGGGGTAATCCACTAGCTATTATATATATATATATATATATATATAT
>NC_068991.1:2169544-2183197 GCF_001194135.2 Octopus bimaculoides | reverse complement strand
AGTTTGTTTATGTCCCCATAGTGGTTCACCAAAAGAGACAGATGGAAAAAGTACCAAATTTCCAAACTTAGAAGAAACAAGTCCTGGGGGTTGATCTATCTGATTAAAAACCCTTTGAGGCAATGCCCCAGCATGGCCAAAGTCAAATGACTGAAGATGAAAAATAAATTGTGATAAAAGATAAAAAATGAACTGTGAACTTCTTGACAAAGAGGAAATGATTAAATGTAAATGGATTCACTAACGAGCTGTTGATAGACATTCTGTAAATAGAGGAACAGTGATATGGGAATATCTGTGCAATCGGAATGATGAGAGGCTGCACTAAAGGTGAAGTGGAGTCCCAGTTAGACTTAGGATAAAATTTACAGTTTTCTCATTAACAATCAGCAAATGATTAGAGATAAGAAATGAGATGGATGTCGAGGATATCAGTTGAGAGTAAAAGGAAGTGAAGAAAATAGGAGACCATGGAAGATTGATGGAAGAGCAGGTGTCAGAAATGAGCCTCACTTCTGCTGAGATGGATGGGTCTTCTCAGGTACAGCATAAGCCATTCATCTCACCCCACCCCTGTCATCTCCTCTGAGAGGCTCAACATCTTGAGGTCAGTCTTCACCACATTGTCCTACGTCTTCCTAAGTCTACATCTTCCACATGTTCCTTCCACTTTTAGTGAATGGCGTTTCTTTATACAGCTTTCCTCATCCAACCCCATCACATGACCAGCACAGTCTTCTCCCTTGCACACCTGATGCCTTTTATGCCCAATTTTTCTTTAAAGCACTTTGTTGTGCATGCTTACTAATACTGCACATCTGTTGGAACATTTGTTTCAAGTGTTTGCATGCTCTCCACATTCACAGTCTCATGTTCCAAAGCCATGTAGCATTGCTGTGTGTACATCATACAATCTACCTTTCTTTCTGTGGAGAGGCCTTTTGTCACCAATAGAAGCTAAACTTCTCTGAACTTTCTCCAGTAACTACAATTTCAGAGCATCCGCCTCCACTGCTAATGAGGTCACCTAGATAACAGAAATTATCTCCTACTTCTAAGAAGTCTCCTAGATATTTCAGAACATCTATTTCCTGTGTGTTCTTATTATTAACTGCTCCTGCACATCTGCCACATACACATTCTACTTTCTGTCTATCTCTACCTGTGATTCTACTGCACCTGTTATGTATCCATGCATGGATGCATGTATGTATGTAAAACTGCTCTGTCTCACTGAGTGTGCTTTTTTCTATCTTTTGGACAATATATATATATATACATACATGTAATTTAAATAATCTGAAATGTATGTGTAGTGTGTAGATGTAACGCTTCAAGGTTCTCGCATCGGAGTAACCAGTAAACATCGAAGAATCAACACCTAAAAGGAAGAAATATTATTTACATATGTTTATTCGTTTGCCCGACAGGTTGTTAGAGTCAGTAGCAATTCTAGTGATAGTGACAAGGATGGCTCGTTGGTTAGTGGTTGATAGTGTAGAAAAACGTCTCTTAGTAGAGAATGAATGAGTAAGGAATGCACGGTGCTGACTAGAAAGGCGTCCGAGGAAAGTGCTGCTCTTGGTCGTGGCTGACGTAAAAGAGCGTGCCGTATGTTTTTAGAAAATTTCATTACAAAGCATCCAAATGCAAGAAAGTTATGAGAAAACAAAGTCGATGGGGCACAATTCAGTAGTTATGCCTGGTGTTTCATTGAGGTCATTCGAATATATTAGTTGATATGGATGAAACGACAAACTAAAAACGAGAGAAAATATATCGGACTCTCTCTCATTCACTTGGTTATCAGCAGGAAAAAATATGAAACAGGATTTACGGATGAAACTAAATGTCACTTCAGTTTCATGCATCAGTAAATGGTGATTGTGTGAGCTTCATGTTTTTCCAACATATAATAAAATCGCTGTTTTAACTTTCATATTTGCAGCGTCGCATTTATGTAATCATTATCAGAAAATAGAAGCTTTTCATTAATTGGGTGGGGCAAAACGAGTTCTTTTACTTTTGGAGACAGGAAATATTTTGCATCGCAGAATATTGTGAGAACAAGGATACACAACTCCATCAACACACACATAAATACATACACACGTACACACACACGCAGATACATGCACACATACACGTACAGATGTGTACGCACACACACACACATAGATACATACACACAAACTTACGCAAATACATACGTACGTATGTATACATACAAATATACAAACACACACACATATATATATACATATACATACACACGAACCTACAAGCGCGCACACACACACGTATGTATATGCACAAACATATACAAACGCACACACACACATATATATATATATATACAAACGTGCACACACATATATACAAACGCGCGAGCACACAACGTATGTATATATATGCACAAACACATAGAAACGCACACATATATACAAACGCACACGCATATACATACACACACACACTAGTACCTACAAGCGCACACATATACATACACAGGTACACATATATAATTCTAATACACACACACACACCGTCAAATATCTATACACCCACTTTTAGATATGTCAACAAAACCTAAATAAAACCGGCTTGAGCGGAAAATATTTTAATATTTCCCAATTATTTTTTTCTCCCAATAATTCTAAATTTAATTCGAGAATGTTTCCAAACATTGCAATTGTACAGCAAAGTTTCACTGTATAAATTTTCATTTAAAAGAAACATTAAATGGACAAGAATTATTATAATTATCATTATCGTTATTATAATTATTATTCTGTTGGAGAAAATATTGATAAAATGGCGAACTGTGATAAAATTTACTTTTGTCAACAACTTGTGACAAGGAAGACGATAAGGTGAGATTAGGAACAGCAATATTAATAGGGGCACATGGGCTATGAATTAGAGGGGAGGGGCCTTGGTCTATTGCAAAGACAAAAGATAAAGTTGGTGGAATTTGAACTCGGAACAAATACTGCAAAACATATTCCGACGCTCTGTTACTTACTGTCCTATGTCACAAATAACATGAAAGAAGAATGCGACTTACTTTGTCCTTGATACGAAGATCGCCGGTTTTCAAGATTTCTCTGATTGTGTTTCCAGCCCGGAGTGAAGCAGTGACGGAAGCTGACATCAAACGGATTAACAACGGGGCTTTGGTAGACACTGCCATGGAGATAGGTGGAGTAAGGTGTTAGGTTAAAGAGATTAAGAGAGACAGGAGAAATTAGGGACACAAGTTCCGACCACTAACGTTGAAACACCTCTGAACTCATTCGACGAACGTCAAAGAAACGAAAATGAGCGACGACGGGTTTTCACGTTTCATAAGTTAAACAGGATTATCTCCCTTTAATTCTAATTTGCGCATCTCTCTCGCAGAGACACACATACATACATACACACACACACACACACACAGATATTGCGCGCGTGAGCGTTTCCGTCATTAGCCCGCGGCCATGTGAAGAAGCCGTGTATTTATCTCTTCCGCAAAGATATCTGTTGCTGTCTTTCTACCATATTTTCATATCCCTCATTTGAAGGGGTCTTGTATTGAAAGTACTTGGGGACAAATGGAAAACTAGCATCTATTATACTCCTTAAAGTGGTTGGCAATAGGAGGGACAACAAGCTGTAGAAACTATGCTGATGAAGACATTTGAGCTTGGCCACTTGCACGTTAATTTCATGAGCAGGCTGTTCCGTTGATCGGATCAACTGGAACCCTTGCTGTCATAACTGACGGAGTGCCGTAGTATCATATATATAGTTGAAACTGAAAGAAGCCCGTCGTATATATATATATATATATATATATATATATATATATATAGGGAGAATTCACAAAAAAAAAACAATAACAGACGAAGACAGGTGGTGTAGAAAACACCACATATATATGTTTGTGTCTGTATTTGTCCCCCCAACATCACTTGACAACCGATGCTGGTGTGTTTACGTCCCTGTAAACTAGCGGTTCGGCAAGAAGTGACCGATAGTGTAAGTATTAGGCTTAAAAAGAATAAGTCCTGGGGTCGATTTGTTCGACTAAAGGCGGTGCTTTAGCATGGCCACAGTCAAATGACTGAAACAAATGAAATAATAAAAGAAAAGCATATGTACACGTATATTTTCCATTGTTTTCTCAGAATATTCTAAATTCAGTCGATTTCTTTCTAATTTTCTTAATTCTTTTCTGTTAACAAATGACCATTCCAGGAAAGCATTTAGATTGGAGTGATCTCCCTTCCTTTATAAACCGAAAACTTGTGGCTGCGTTTTACGGGAGAAATTTTATATTAGACATCTACACATCTTGAGGAATAAATCAACGCATTCATATATACACTCGCCTCTTTTTAATAGTTATATAAGTACGATAGCCTATTAACACATACACCCATATCATAAACGGTTCTGATGAATGAACATACAGACATACGTTTACAAAATAGCACAGCTCCCATGACTTATGGAAACGTTATTTTTTTCGCAATCGGAATCGTCGAAGCATGGAATAAATTACCCACATCAGTCGTCAGCTTTCAGGACAGAGTATCCTTAAAAAATTCCACGCTTCCTTTAATTCACCAACACTACTCCTGACGCAGCTCTTGCCTTTTTGTTATATTTTTACAGTTCACTTTTCTGTCTTAATTCTGCGTACTGTCCATGCACTTTGAGCTTTCACTGTCGTCTTTCTTTCCTAGATCGATATGTCTGCACTCTGTTCCCTCTTTTTACCTCTTCTAACGAGTTGCAGTGCACCTGAACACTGTGTACAATAATAACGACATTTTATCCGTCTTTACGTTCGGAGTTTAAGTTCCACCAGTCGACTTTGCCTTTCGTCTTTTTGGCACCGATAAAATAAGTACCAGTTGAACACTGGGGTCGATGTAATCAGTTCCAATGCCAACAACATCAACATCAACAACGATGGAAAGAAAGAAAGAAAAAAAGAAGGAAAGGCAGAGTGAAACAGCGAAATAATGAATGGATATCTGTCAACTTTCTATGTTATGGAGAGAGAATAGAGATCAAAGAACAACATCAAAAGATCTGGGGGTCAATCTAATCAACTGTCCCTGCCCCCACCAAATTTCGGGCCTTGTGCCTAGAATAGAAAAGTATTTAATAGGGCTGTTTTGACTGTGAGTAGAGAGATAGATGTGTGTGAAAGTATTTCATCTTTATTATTAAAAGTTGCTACATGATAACACACCCTTGTTTCCACTGTAACAAGGAAAAAAAAAAAACAGTTCTAATTTCTCAGTCAATCCATTCTTACATGAAGGTCACCGGCATATTCAATATGTATTGCTTTTGGGAACATTTCTTGGTTGTAAAAATATAAACCATGTTGTGTGATAAAGAGATTTTCTTCAGGCAAAGAGATCAGCCGACAGGGCTTCCTTGCTCGGGAAACTTGTCTGGGTCCCAGGTTTCTGGACACTGATTGAGGCTATTTTACTGGACCGACGAATCATCTCATGGAGGTCAAGGTGGGGATGGCAGGAGAGATAATATGCAAAACTGCCAATGAAAACATCACCAGCACCCTAGAGAGAAAAAAAAAAAGACTGGTCAGTCAAAAGTTAAAATTTGATAAAAATGAAGAATTTGGAAAATAATTCAAAGAAATTAAGAAAATGTAACAGAATCATCATCATCATCACCATTTAATATCCACTTTTCCATGCTTGCATGGGTCAGATGGAATTTGTTGAGACAGATTATCTCCAGCTGGATGCTCTTCCTGTTACAAACCCTCACTTGTTTTCAAACAAGGTTTATACTTTCCATGGAAAACTGCAAACAACATCATGTGCTCATTTACAGCCATCATATAATGTCAAGACACACACACACACACACAAAGACTGACCATCAATGGATTTGAATGGAAGTCTTCTGAGCTCTGCTTACCGTACTGTCCACAGCTGTCACCTCACAGGAAGGCACATTAATCACTTCCGAGGTCCCTTTGCTGCCATATACAGAACCAAGGGCACCAAGTGTGATTATAACGTTGGAACAGCCCCGTTCCAAGAATAATGGCACGGCTGCTTTGGCATCATTCACAGACTTGATTGGTTTGTTAATGAGTAGTTCAGCCTGTTTGATGAAAAAGTCAGAGTATATGAGAGAGGGAGAAGGAGGGAAGGGGGCAGAGAAAGAGAAAGAGAGAGAGGGGAAGAGGGCAGAGAAAGAGATTAGTAAGTAAAATCTCTAAGTTTAATCTCCTACGACATCTATTCTTTTCTACTCTAGGCACATGAGAAGCCCAAAAGTTTGGGGGAGGGGGCTACTTGATTAGATCGACCCAGTACGCAACTGGTACTTAATTTATCCTCCTCCCCAAAACTTCAGGCCTTGTGCCTATAGTAGAAAGGATCATTATTATTATTATTATTATCATAATTATTGTTAATTAAGATGGCAAGCTGGTACAATCGGTAGCGTGCTGGACGAAATGCTTAGCGGTATTTCGCCTGTCGCTACGTTCTGAGTTCAAATTCCAATGAGGTTGACTGTGCCTTTTATCCTTTTGGGGGGGTCGATAAAATAATTACCAGTTGGAAACTGAGGTCAGTGTAATCGACTCACCCCCTCCCCCAAAACTGTTACCCTTGTGGCAAAATGTGAAACCATCATCATCATCATTATTATTACTATTATTATTATTATTATTATTATTATTACATAGTTTATTTGTTTTTTACCTCAGTTTCATTAGGACAAAAGTAATCAGCCAATTTGTAGAAGTCTGGGTCCAGTTGAGGTCGAGCAGGGGCTGGATTGAGGACAGTTGTCACTGCAAAATTGGTGAAAAAGGGCCATTTTAGAAACACAAGGTAATGGTGATGGTGGCGGCAGTTAAAGGGATAAACACTGTGCTGTGTATGTCTATATGTGTGTTTGAACAGGAAAGTATGTGTTGAGGATATATGTGTGTGTTATTTTACACATGTATATATGTATGTATCTCAGTTAGTGTATATATGTACCTGCAAGTCCTGTGTGTGTCAGTGTGTTTTTCTTGTGTAGATGTGCAGTTGTGTATCTGAAAATACATATGTGTGACATTTGACCCTCTTTCTCTTCATGTAGACATCTAACTCTCTCTCTCTCTCTTACTTTATATAGATAACTCACTGTCTCTCTCTTGATGTTGGCCAGGCATGAGCAACCTTTTTCAAGGAGTGAGCCACATGAGATACGGCTCATCATCAGGTGGGCCGCACAACTAAAAGAAAATCCATTTATCATTAGATGTGCCATGCAGAAAGTGCCATGGGCTGCAGTTTTCCCATGACTGATGTAGATATTTGATTCTTTCTTGCTCTCTCTGTCTCTGTCTGTCTGTCTCTCTCTCTCAGTAGTGATGGTCGTGGCGACCATGATGGCAGAGGAGGAGGAGGAGGAGGACAAGAAGAAGAAGACTGTACCATGCCTCACCTTTCTGTCTCTTAGCCAATTTGAGAGCCTTCAAGGCTGTTGTTGGTGGTGTTTCCAGTTGGGTCAGAAGAACCTTACTGGTGCTGATAACATGAATGCTTGCCTCCACATCCTCGTCAGTTAACTTCTCATTAGCCCCAGAGACAATGACAATATTATTTTGACCTGAACAATAAAAAATACAAAAAAACAGAAAGAAATCAAAATAAATAAGGATAACAAAAAAATACATTATTTAAACAAAATATGAGGATGTCATCATGATCATGACGACAATGATGATCATTATCATCATCATCATCATCATCATCATCATCATCATCATCATTCTTAACATGCATCTAGCCACCTAACCATCTTCCCCACTCCCACAAACAGACATCAAAGTTGCTCCAGCTGTGGCTTTGCCATTTCGATACCTGAGAGTTCATTTGTTTCAAAACCTGTTTATCAGGGCGGAAGAGATTGCAGGTGTGTTTGGCAATAGAAGGAATAACAAATGGGATGCCCAGGTGTTGTATAAAGTTGTACAACCCATGGAGGGAGCCTCTGTGTAGTCACTGAAGTTGCTAGAAATAGCAGCTGAATCTTGTGTATCGGGTCAGGTCAGGGAGCATGTGCTTCTGCAGTGCATTGCTGCATTCACCCTTCGTTGGTATGTTCCTGGGTCCTTCCGGGTGACCTGTTGAGCAGAGTCCCAGGCAGTTCCAACCTCCACGAGATACCTCCTCATCTGCTGTGACCCTGTGGCATGTGGTTGATGAACGCAAGCTGTCAACCCAGCCGGATCCCCAGTGAAGAGAGACCAGGGTAACCAGGGACCAACTCGGAAAAAATCAAGCAGCAGGGCCAAACAGTCTGAGCTGGAACTTGCAAATAATTGGACTGAAATTGTTGTAGAAAGCACTCCAGCGTCCCTCCAGTCACACACACTACAGACTGAAAACTAGATGATGCTTAGAGCATTCTTAACTGATAAAAAAGAGGCTGATCCATGGCTGGATGCAGAGAAAACTGCAGTCAACAGAGACCAGTGGCAGCAGTTTGCTGCCTGATGTGTTGAAGAGCACAAGAGGTAAAAAGAGAACGATACAGTGACAATAATCTGTGTGACAAACACACAGCTTTAGAATGGACTCCGACTGAAGCTATATTATCATCTGATGGATTAAAATTTGAAGATGGGACTGCAATGTTGCCGTGTCAGTCACCTCAAAGATGTAGAGAGATCTGCTGCCTCACTTCATTCATGTCTATCTCCTTTTGATCACACACACGCATGGATTGAAGCTATATCACAAGCGCCTGTCATGACATTCATCGCTGTAATCAAAATTGTGTCTCTAAAACATATCTTTTTAAAATTTTTATTGACGTATGTGATCAAAACTGTGGCACTAATCATCATTGTTTAACATCCGCTTTCCATGCTGGCATGGGTTGGACGATTTGACTAAGGGCTGGCAAACCAGATGGCTGCACCAGACTCCAATCTGATTTGACAGTGTTTCTACAGCTGGATGCCCTTCCTAACGCCAACCACTCAGAGAGTGCAGTGGGTGCTTTTACGTGCCACCGGCACAAAGACCAGTTAGGCAGTACTGGGCCTCCAAAACTTCATTTACTATGACTGAAGTTATATCACTAAGACACATCCTATATTTTATTTACTATGATCAAAGTTATAATGACTAAGATACATCCTTACCTTTATCATTGACTGTGATAGACGCTATACCAGTGTTTGATTGTTCAGTCACTTTGACATGATCTGCAACGAGAGAAATATCGAGACTCTAACACCATCATCAAACTTCCCCTCTTTCTCTTCTTCTTCATCATGTGTGTGTGTGTGTGTGATGGCAGCAACAGGTGTAATAATGTGTGAATAATTAAAAGTGATCATACCTGTATTAATTGAATATTTATGGAAATGGTCCAGATAGTTGGTCCCAAACTGGTCTGTACCAACCTGAGTGGGTAGAAAAGTTTACAAATTTCAGTATTACAGGACATTAATGAGAGAGTATGGGTGGGGTGGGGGTTAGTATTAGGGGATGGTGTGTGGAATGGTCATGGCCGGGAATGCTTTTGATCATAAATGCTGCTTGAACAGGACTGTTGCTGGGGGTTAAACAACTCTAACAACACTACACACATGATGATGATGATGATGATGTGTGTACTGTTGTTGAGGTTTGTTTCTATCACAATAGGATAAACATATTTACATATATGATATTAACATATTATTACATACATATATATACACAGAAACAATAACTGATGCACACACAGACATACACAAAGTAAAAACCAACCTCAACACATACACACACACACACCACCACCACAACAACAAACAAATACACTCACCCATTATTTGACTGCCAATCAAGCCATGACCTTTCCAACTTCCTGTCTGAGATATAATATCCAAAATTATTTTATCATCTGATGGATTAAAATTTGAAAATGGGACTGCAATGTTGCCATGTCAGTCACCTCAAAGATGGAGAGAGATCTGCTGCCTCACTTCACACACACACACACAAATACACTACATTCATGTCTACCTCCTTTTGCTCACACACACACTGCACTGTTCTCTGCACAATACCCTCCTTTTTCCCTTCCATCTTTCCACCCTGGGAGACCCTAATCAAACCCTATTTCCTTTCTCTTTCAATAATGGTTTTTCTTACTCTCCTGTCAAAGTCCTGCTGTCCAAAATGTCACACACAGACTCCCCCCCCCCTCTCTTTCTCAGTATAAAACTAATAACTATAAAACCTTGGACTTATGTTTGTTATTTTATTCTTCCTTTTCTTTTATTCTTGAACCTTTTTGACCAAGAAGCAAAAACAGAGAACATCAAAAGAAAAGTGAATATTTATTTACCCTGCCAACCATTGCTGTTTTGGCTCCTAACATGCTTGCCATCACACATTGGTTGGCACCTTTACCGCCAAAACCTTTTTGGAACTTACTGCCATGGACCGTCTCACCTGGTTTGGGGAATTCTGGACAATAGCTGTGGAAGAGAATTTAATAATCACTGAATAACAATGTATTGCTGTATTTGTACTAACGAACTATATATACAGGGTTGGCCAAAAGTCACCTGACAGTAAATCAAAACCCATTTAATTCCAAGATTAAAACAAAAAATTATTTTATATGAGACTTTGTTAATAAATAGACAAATGTTGAATAAAAGACAAAAAAAACGGTGATTTTAACTCACAGCATTTAATTATTAAACATTCAAAATTGTAATGAATAAATAAAATTGAATATTAAATATTTATGGACTTTTGATTTCCTGTCGGGTGACTTTTGGCCAATCCTCAGATACTGGTTCTGAGTATTAATTTCGACCCCATTTGGTTGACATAATTTTCATTTGCATTAACCTTCAATTCCTTCTTCCTGTTCTTGAATTCCTTGGCTTTGCCTGATTCCCTTATTCCACACAACCCACAATGAAGGTCCCCACAGTTTGTTACGTGCATTATTTCTTCTTCTCAAGTGAATTTTGCTTTTGTTAGGTGTCTTTTAAGGTTTGGTGCTGGTCTGTGGCCCTTGATAATTTGTGATTAATTCAGTTGTTAGTACATTACACAATATGCTTAATGGTATTTCTTCAGGAACTTTATGCTTGGAGTTCAGATCCTGCTGAGGTTAACTTTGCCATCTATTCTTATATGGTTGATAAACTAATTACCAGTTGAGCTGTGGGGTTGATGAAATTGGCTAACCCCCTAAAAAATATCATTGGCTTTGTCTCAAAATTTAAAACCATTATTATTATTATTATTGTTACCAAGAAGTTTGTGGCTGGCAGAATTAGAAGAATACCTTATGGTATTTACTATTGACCATTTACCATTTGATTTTCAATCCCTCCACTCACAACTTTACCTGTCCTCAGATTTTGTTGCTATTTCTAGCAGATTGACTGAATACATCATTAGTCTGTGTGTGTGGCTTTGTATGATAAAGAGTAGAAGGGTAATCCAATGCTTTGATGGTTGTCCTTTTGTGTATGAGTGTGTGTGTGTGTGAGATAGAAAGAGAGAAGTTTAGGGACTTCATGGTATAATTTTAATCACTACCACCACCACCACAAGTTGCCTTGAATTTTGTTATTTTGGCTCTAATTATTGTGGTTAACTATCCTAATTACTGCTGTTAATTATATAATAATCAACACACACACACACACATTGTAAAGAACTCAATGAACAAGTTTGCTTAATCATTGCCTCACCTCCAATCTTTAACGAGACAGCTATGTACCTAATCACCATAGACTATGAGCATAACCACCTATTGTCTCTTATAAATGGTGGTGGAACTGGTGAGTGTAGTGACGATGGTGAAGGTGGAGGTTATGGTGATGGTGGTGGTGATAATGGTAGTATTGTAGCAGCAGTGTGATGGTAGTGGTGTGATGGTGTTGGAGATTTGATATTGGAAGTGGTAGAGAGTAATTTTGATTGATTGATAGAGAGAGGGAGGTTGTTGGGATGGCAGAAGTGGTAGTAATTGTGGTTGGTGGTGTTGGTATTGCTGTAGTGGTTGATGTTGTAGTACTGTTAGTAGAGGGGGTCCTAGCATGGCTGCAGCCTGAGAAAACAAGTCAAAGATAAAAGATTATCAGAGTGATATTCCTTGTCTTCCATCATTTAAATCTGTCATTAGCATAATGATTTTTTTTCCGTCTTAACCAGGGGTGTGTAACAGGCAGCCCACGGGCCACAACCTGGCCTGCCGGGTCAGTTAGTGTGGCCCTCACTAACCACTTTGAACGTAGACATTTATTTCCTTTTACTTCACGTTCTTTCAACTTGTTGAATTTATTTCTGTATTTATGAAACTGTATTTTTTTATGTAACGGTCAAAAGAATACGAACCCGTATCTTCAACATACATGCACGCATAAAACGCATGTTCAGCATCTTGGTGTGTATATTTCATCATAACATTTATGCAGCCTGAATTAAGATTTATGCATGGTGATGAATACTTATGATTAAGTTATAAGTGACGAGATTATCATCATAGCTTTTAATTAAGAAGTAATAATATTTGTTATACCTTACAATCGAAAACATTATAAACAAGATAAGGTACCCGCCCCCCGACCGACACATAAAAATGGTAACTGGCCCTAATTGTTGTTCGAAAGTGGCACACCCCTACTTTTTACTATTAATATATAATTTTGATCAATTAAACTACCCGTCTGTCGTGCAGAAGCCGTCACCAAGTAATTTCCCTCTCTCCAGTTACTCTCAACATCACTTTAAGTCGATCCTCACCGCAGTGATACGTAGAGGAAGACGTGCTTCGGTTTAATGTTATCAGCGTTCACTAAAACAATACCGTCGTTCTAAGATAACTGGAATAATAGAATACGATATAGAGATCTCACAAAATAAACATGAACTAGACTCAGTGTCGTCTTAACTGGTTCTGATCTATGCATGTTGGTAAATAAATTCTATAGGGTCTAGTGCATTAATTTACCCGGGAGCCCATAATGCTTCTGAGATGGTTCTGACCAGACTAAGAATAAAATGTAAACAGGAACTAGAATAACAAAGTATAATATAAATAGGAACCGTAGAATAATAGAATAAAACTTAAAATCCCAATGTGTGTGTGTGTGTGTGTGTGTGTATAAACGTATGCAGTGGGGGGAAATAAATATTCGTACATGTCAAAATTCTTTATTTAATTCCTAATGAACATAAATGGGATATACCAATACTATATTTGCATACACATGCATAAACTAAGAATATACAAAAGAAATTAATAAATTATAGTAACTAAGAAATTTATATACAATTATAAATATTTAGGGGTGGAAAAAGTATTCGTACAGAACATAAATAACTGATAATTCTGATTTAATACTCCGTAGCATAACCATTATTCAGTTCCACTTCAACCAATCTCTTCTTGTAGTTCTTAATCAATGACTCGCATGTTTCTTTAGGAATTTTTTCCCATTCTTCTTGACAAAATTTCTTCAAATCTGGAATGCACGTTGGGGCTCTTGAATGAATTTTAATTTTCAAATAAAGCCACAAATTTTCAATGGGGTTCAAGTCAGGTGACTGGCTTGGCCATTCTAATAATTTTATATTGTGATCG
>NC_068991.1:2168182-2169264 GCF_001194135.2 Octopus bimaculoides | reverse complement strand
AGTACCATCTTCACTCCAAGCATGGTAACACGAATTTTGTCCAAACAATTCAATTGTCGACTCGTCTGTCCATAGAACATTTTCCCAGAATGTATCAGATTTATCTTTATGTTCATAAACAAATTTTAAACGGGCTTCTCTATGTCTTTTAGTCAACAGTGGAGTTTTTCTAGGAGAGCATGACTTCAGTTCATAACTATGAAGATTATTGCTGATTGTTCGTAGTGTAACACTGGTCCCTGAAGCTAACAAATCTTCTTGCAACTCCTTTCTGGTGATCATTGCGTTTTTTTCGATTCTTCGCTTCATTTTTCTTAAAGATTTAGGGGAAATCTTGCGTGGTGCACCGGATCTTATTCTGTTTTCAACAGTTCCCGATTCTTTATATCTTTGAATAAATGAAGATATGGTAGTAAATGGAATACAAAGGGTATTTGATATTTTCCTGTAACTTTTACCTTTTTTCCACTGTTCAATAATTAAGTTTTTCACTGAATTTGCGAGTTCTTTACTTTTAGCCATTATTACGGCACTACTTTATGTTGTCTCAGTGCTGAGTGAAGAAACTAGCGTTTTGACACTTCAAAATGACCACTGATATGATTATTGGAACAAACGAGAAAGTTCTTGTAAAAAAAAAACCTCATAAATTTATTCTGTACGAATACTTTTTTCACCCCTAAATATTTATAATTGTATATAAATTCTTTAGTTACTATAATTTATTGGGGTACTATTCAAGAAGAGTGGTCCCGGTGCGCGCACTCGCACTAGCTAGTCGTGACTAGTCGATCTTACAACGACTATCTAGCGCGTATGCGCAAAACGTGTATGAGGTTTTTTTAAAACAAAGTAAATAATTTTTTTTTGTTGAATCCAACAATCAGAATATATAGTCGTCCCTGGTTTGATAAATTTTTTAATAAGTGGTAGAACAGTTTCCTAAAAACCTATTTGTATCCTCTCCATCCCGTCCTCCGTTGTATTTGCACATCATAGATTCATCTATTTCTACGGTGTGCCCTAGTCCAACAATTTGGTAGGGGTTACGCAAAAGCTAATTACTTGTAATGTCCCTCATG
>NC_068991.1:2166024-2168172 GCF_001194135.2 Octopus bimaculoides | reverse complement strand
AAAGCTAATTACTTGTAATGTCCCTCATGTACTGATACCATTGAACAACAATAGATTTTGAAAGACCGACTTTTTAATGGACTCTTTAGCAAAAACAGGTTGTGTATAATTTATTTACTTTGTTTAGAAAAACCCCTATACATGTTTTGCGCAACGCGCACTTGGTAGTCGTAGGATCGACTAGTCACGACTCGCTAGCGCTGATGCGCAAGTGCGCGCACGGGGACCACTCTTCTTGAATTGTACCATTTATTAGTTTCTTTTGCATATTCTTAGTTTATGCAAATATAGTATTGGTATATCCTATTTATGTTCATTAGAAATTAAATAAATAAATAATTTTGACATGTACGAATATTTATTCCCCCCCCCCCACTACTGTATGAAGACACTATCTATAATATCAGTGACTTTAAATGCGTAAAAAAACCATAACGGTGAAACATTATCAATTAATAATTAAGGGTATTAACAGGCATGCTAAATATAGCAGTCAAAATGACCAAACCACAAATTTTCATTTAAACACAAAGGTGAAAGCGGGATTTTTATTCATTTGCCAACTTTCACCTTTGTGTTCAAGTGATGCTTGTCAATACCCTTAATTATATTATATACGCAGTCTTGGAACTAAATCCGAAAGATCGCCATATATATATGTTATGTATCTATAAATAAGTAGTAACACGCGGTCGGTATCGAAACTAGGAATCCTGCGTGTAATTCCTCGCGTTGTTAGGTACATATGTGCATATTTAAAACAATTACAGGATTAAATAATAGACAGTAATTTGAAGTAATAATATTGCTTGCGTTTCATGATCGAAAATTCCGTTAATTTTGATTTCAGTTTATGGCCTTAAGAACATCCGCCAGCAAACAGAGCTTGGTTGATCACTGATGCAGTGAGAACGTACAATAAACAGCAATGAAATAATAATAATAATAATAATCCTTTCTACAGAGGGCATAAGGCCTGAAATTTTGGTGGAGGGGGCTAATCGATTACATCGACCCAGTGTCTAGTTGGTACTTATTCTATCGACCCAGAAAGCTAGGTCGACCTCGGCGGGATTTGAACTCAGATTCTGCTGGTTTGCATTATTATTATTATTATTGTCGATAATGATATTGTCCTTACCAGAAAAAATCTGTCATAAAACTTCCAACAACAACGACATCCATACTTAGTCAGTTGGACTATTTTGTGAAAACAAAGCAGGATTTCGGTCCGTTAACACACCGCCTACCGAAGCAGTTAATGAGGACTTTGCTCTGTCGCTTATATCACTGATTACTCTGTTTCACATGCAGACAAAATGACCTTCGTTTCACTGACGATTAGTTTATTTATTTTTTCTTCTAACTTCAACCCAGGACGATCTTGCTATTAGCATCTGTTGTACCTGTTTAACCTTTTTGGGTATTCCCACCCAAGTTGACTATGAAAACTCCCACACGCACTGTCCCTTATTTATTTTTTTTTACCGACAGTACGTCACTTTTCCATGTTTGCATGAGTTGGGACAGAATTTATGAAAGCAGATTTTTTACGGCCGGATATCTTTCCTATCGCCAACCCACACCTCTTTCCAAGCAAGTTAATATTTGCTCCATGGCGTGACATATTTTTGCAGAATCTTGGAAATGAACGACACTGCTTATATGACAGAGACAATCGTTTACGTCAAAACAAGGATAGATGGACATACATACAAACTAATGGAATTTGCCCTTTATATATGGCTGGGGATGTTAAAGGTGCCTTCTAGATGAGGAGAGGATGTGGCCAGAAGTGGAACACCTGCAGCAGTGGTTCTTGACTACAGCTCCCAGGGCCTCATGCAACCCTCAAGCTTCCTTCCAGTGCCCCCCCCCCCAAACCAAAACGGTCTCTCCGCTATAAATAGATTTTCTTGTAACTAACTTGCGTTTTCTTTTATTTGGTAAAGACCCCTAGAAAAATCTAGGTTTGGGATCTGGCCTGGATATTAAGAAGGCTGAAAACGACTGACCTAGAGAAAGAGAGAGAGAGAGAGGAGGAGAAGGAAAGAATGTAGGGGGAAATTTTCAAGACAAATGATAAAAAAACAAGAACTTAGAAGGGTTTTAAGAGTTTATTATACATTTTTATGAGTATTAGACATG
>NC_068991.1:2151835-2161516 GCF_001194135.2 Octopus bimaculoides | reverse complement strand
GCGGGTGGCACATAAATGACACCATTTCGAGCGTGGCCGTTTTCGTGCGGGTGACACGTAAAAGCACCCACTACACTCTGAGTGGTTGGCGTTAGGAAGGGCATCCAGCTGTAGAAACTCTGCCAAATCAGACTGGAGCCTGGTGTTGCCATCCGGTTTCACCAGTCCTCAGTCAAATCGTCCAACCCATGCTAGCATGGAAAGCGGACGTTAAACGATGATGATGATGATGATGAACAGGATGAATATTTTGGTTGGATATGGCTTGTTCAAATGCCAAAGGATTAAACTCAATAACTAAACAATTTTAGTATAGAAATTTAAAAACCTAATCATTTATCAAATAGTTTAATGATAAAAATAAATTAATAAAATGCTTACAAATGAGATTCAGTAAGAGGAGTCAAATGGACTCGTTTGTTAACTGTTCACAAGAGTCCACTGGATATTAGTGAGACGAGTCCTAGGACTACCAAAGCCAGTTTCCTAGCTTTGTGAGACAACAACATACTCCCTAAGTGTCACGTGATGTCAATACAGACACACCCCCATTCAACGTCCATCGTCCATGCTGGAAGGCTGCACCATGATCCAGTCTGATATCATTACATATGATACATACACACACACACACATTTAACAGGCTTCAGTTTTCTTTTAGCTTTCATCTACCAAATCCACTCACAAGGCTTTGGTGAGCCCGAGGCTGAAGTAGAAGACACTTGCCCAGGGTGCCACACAGTGGGACTGAACCTAGAACCATGTGGTTGGGAAGCAAATTTCTCCCCACACAGCCATCTCAGTGCCTGCAGCAACAGTATTTGAAGGTGTTGGGTGTGTATGTGTGTCGACATAATTTTTAATTAATGGTAAAAAAAAAATTTATAAAAAATTACTTGTAACATGAAGTAATAATGAGTTAAAATATTGGGAAAATATAAACTTGTTAAGCATGGATGAATACAGTTTGGAATTTCAGTGATGTGTATAAATGAACTTGCAGAAGAAATGGTTATCAATTGCTCTTCCATTCTGTTTTCTTTACTTTTAAAATGATTTTATGAAATGAATTCCTTGAAATAAATCAACTCTCAAGGCACTTAAACAAGTCTTTTAATAAATTGCAGTTTTGGAATTTTGATGTTTTTCCCGACCAATGCAACTTTAAATTTTCCGTTTCTAAACTTCTCCATGAACAGTCTGCCCGCTTGTTCACTGCTGTATACCATTCGCAGTGAACATAATGGATTCTCTCACTAATTTCACTGACTACATCACTGAAAGTATCTAGTAGCCACCAATGGTGGAAAATGAACACAGAACCAGGAGGCTGCTAAATTCTTTAAAAAAAATATACAAAACAATACTGGATAAAATATAAAATATAAATTATACCAGCCAATAAAAACAGAAAAAAAGACTAATATTACAGATTGTTAAATTCATCTTTACAGTGTATATTTACTTCTCTCTCTCTCTCTCATACATATATATGTGTGTGTGTGTGTGTGTGTGTGTGTGTGTATGTGTGTGTGTGTGTATATATATGGTCGCAGGAATGATTTGTAGATGGGACCTTTAATGTTAAACATAGGGCAGTAATCTGTTTAGCCAGAAGAATCACTGCCACATATGACAAGATACCTTGGGAAATAGACATGGAACCTAAAAGAAGGGAAGTAATAACGTTGATTTCAAATCCAGTCTGGAACCACAGATATATCGAGGAATTAGACATCTGGTTTCAATCAGAGACTGCAAGTTCGTGAGAGATTGTGTGCATGCGCATGTGCACACATGTATATTTAGATGGTTGTTTGGTATGGCTAGTCAGGAAGACAGAGAGAGACCACTGGTTTCGCATGTATAAAGTGCTTAGTTGCATAGGCGACTTGTCAAAATCAAATGGATGGAGGCAAAGACCATATATATATACATACACACATGCATCTATGCATTCTCACCTGATACCACAATGATGAGAAACTTCCGTTTCAATAAACCACACACACACACAATATCGTAAATGTTCACTCTAATGATGAAGTTAATTGGATCAGACAATTTTAATCTCATCAACAAACACTCATCTCAGACGTTTAATCGAAAATCTATGAATTCTTTAAATGCAACATCCGAGAGAGAGTGAGGAGGAATGAGCTGAAAATATTAACAGCTCCCCCCCCCCCCCGAGTGTCTTCTTTTTACCAATCTAATTCAGTAGGATAATTTCCTGTTAAGCAAGCATCACAATACCCATTTTTACCATCATCTTCCATATGTTTAGCACCTTTCTTCACAGCTAAGTGGAGCCCGTCAACAGAGAGATATTCTAAACTGTCAGCACCTGTTTACAAAAGACAAGAAACCAAGGAAAGAATAAAAAAAAAATTAGAAGGCAAGTTTCATATCTACAGGTGACTTGATTGTATTCTGTATTAACTATCATTTCTATATATGTACTCACTATTTCACTGTACTAGTTGTACTACTAACTCATTATCATCATCGTCGTTTAACGTCCACTTTCCATGCTGGCATGGGTTGGACGGTTTGACTGAGGAGTGGCAAGCCAGGAGGCTGCACCAGGCTCCAGTTTGATCGGGCAAGGTTTCTACAACTGGATGCCCTTCCTAATGCCAACCACTCTGCGAGTGTAGTGGGTGCCTTTTACATGCCACCGGAATGGGAGCCAGTCAGGCAGTAAAAGTTGGTCAGCATTCTGTCTGATCTACTAATGGTGCTGCCAGCTCATTGTCTGAATAATTATAATAATGACAATGATGGTTTTAAACTTTGGTGCAAGACCATCAATTTTAGAGGTGGAGTGGTCAACAAATCCTTATTTCATCAGCACCGAAAGGAGGAAAAACAAAATTGATCTGAGAGGAGTTTGAACTCAGAATATAAAAGCTGGGAGAGATATACAAAGCATTTTTGCAATGCTTTAATGATTCTGCCAGGTCACTGACAAACAATTCAGACAATAATAGCAACAAAGCACTCAGAGAATGCAAGCCTCTGCCAAGGCAACACCAACATCCTTTCAATGATTAGCCGGAGAAGGCTTTTATAATGAGAATATCTGATTGTTCCAAAAGATGACAAAGTCAAGATGACCAAACAATAATTTACCTAAATGTTCTGCCAGTTGCGAAGAATTAAATTGGTTAGCAATCAACTCTTCCTTGGTTGGAATATTGATACCCATATAACATGGGTATTTAACGGGTGGAGAAGCCACCCTTATGTGGACCTGGAAAAAAGATAAGAGATGTTAGAGCAATAATGGACACAAAAACCAAACGACTGCATATTTACACATGAAATGTGAATATCGATCAATGAAATAACTTGAAATACAAAATTATATTTAAACATGAAAAAAACTATTGAATTACAAAGTCTTATTTATATATCTGCCCCCCATCTCTTGGTTCCACTCCCTCTTTCAGCTGAGAGGTCCTTGTCTTGTGAACTCATGGCTACTGGTGTGCCATGGATGAAGCACCCACACTGGTGCCACACACAAAGCACTTGTGTTGGTGCCAAGTAAAAAGCATCCAATACATCCTGTAAAGTGGTTTGCATTAGGAAGGGCCTCCAGCTGTAGGAACCAGACAATCAGAGCCTGGTGCCACTCTCCAGCTTCTCAGCTCCTGTCAAATTCTCCAACTCATGCCAGCATGAAAATGGGACGTTAAATGATGATGATGATGATATGTGAGCACGTTTGTGTGCTCTCTTTTCTTGGCATCACATAATGGTAGCATCATGCACCACTGTTGTCTTCTGGTTATAAGAAATATCATCTTGCTTAGAAATGGGTTATGGTTGGTGACAGGAAGAGCATCCAGCTGTAGGAAATTTGCCTCAATGAAATCTGACTTCTGCTTTCTTGGAAGACTGTTCCATTGGTTGGAGTAACAAGAACCCTCATCATCATAATTGATGGAATGCTAATTATGTGTTATATTATAATTAAAATATTATAGAAATATGTAAATAACCAAAGGCTTTTTGACTGACAGCCGGTAACATTTACCCGTTGCACCTACACCTGACAATTCAGTGTCTATTTGTTAGGCACATTATAATTAAAGGAAGAGAGAGAGAGAGAGAGAGAGAGAGAGTGTGGGGGGTTGGAGACTTACTTCTGTAGCTCCTGAGGTCTTCAATAGTTTAATGATAGGTGCCATTGTTGTTCCCCGTACAATAGAATCATCAATAAGGACAATTCGTTTGCCTTTGAAGTTCTCGGTCAATGCACCGAATTTCTTAGCGACACCGAGCTGCCGAAGCCTCAAGCTTGGCTGGATGAATGTTCGACCAACATAGCGATTTTTACACAATACTTCACCGTATGGAATACCAAGCTAGAAATAGAATAGAATAGAAAACATAAATATATATATATACAGGGTGCAGTAAATAAATTGTTGTCGAATATGTAAAAATGAAAACACTGACATCTCATTTTAGCAGATATATGCCAGTACCTCCTGACTGGCCCCTGTGGTCCACACACACTGTGAGAATGTTTCTCTTTTCTACGTCAAGTTGAAGACCATAATGTCTGGCGGCAGCAGTATTCCTTAAAGAAATCATAATGGAATATGTCCGATATAGTCTACAGAAACATAAGAAATGTCTATATTTACCATCTCAGCATAAGCCATGGCAGCAGGTGTTGCTGATTCAGGGACGGTGCTGACCAGGTCTACATTAACAGGGAATTCTATGGCCAGTTGTTGACCACATCTTTTCCTCACAGAATACACCATTTGACCTGAAAACAAGCATCAAATAGCACTGAAAAGGTTCAAAATCTCTACTTACTACCATTAACCATTTCATGACAACATGTCTAACAAAATTCTTGATTATTTTTGAAACCTAAGCAAGAACTTGGAAATATTTTGGACAATAAGTCACTTCTACATTTATCAAGATGGTGTTTGGAATATAACTTAACAAAAAATTCTCTCTCTCTCTCATATATATATATATATATCATTCCAGCATTGCCAATGGACAAGAGGTGGTGTCAGATGGGCTGGGACCAAAGGCGGTCGACGTCTTGGACGATTTGGTAACAGGGAGTGTCTCAGATGAGTTGTTAATAAGAGACTCATTTAGTTTGTTTACATGGCACCAAAGGTGCTGTGGGGTGGGAAAAGAGTAGTCTAAAACTCTTGGAGCCTGGTGCAGCCTTTTGGCTCACCAGTCATCAGTCAAACCGTCCAACCCATGCCAACATGGAAAGTGGATGTTAAACGACGATGATGGTAATGATGAATTTCATTTTAAACCTATTTTAAGTATCAGGACGTGTACGAGTAAGAACATGCAATATAGAATCACAGCTTTCATTGTCCATGTGTATATATTTAATCCCATGTACACTCGTGTGTGTAATTGTGCTCCCACTGTCTGTATATTTGTCAGTAGCAGTATTCACACACACAAACTTCTTGTGGAAATCACTTACTAGGCCCAAAAGACAACCCCACTTTCTCCCAAATTCTCTTCCTAACCATTATTTTGACAACTTGACAATTAAATCTCATGAACTAAAGATGAAACATCATTTCTCCTTTCTGAAGAAGGAACTTGGCCTCAGAATCAAGAATTCCTCCTTTGAACTGCATACAACCCCAAAAAGCATTAAACTTTACCAATAAATGCAATTTTCATCAATGCAGACAACCACGGCTCCCACCCTGGAATTTTTTCTTCTCTTTTTTTTTTTAAAACCTAAATATATCATCATCATTTGCTTGTTTCAATCATGAAGAGTTTAGCTTATTTTGAAGTCTAGTGCTATATCGACCTTTTTTGCTGAACTGCTAAGTTACAGGGATGTAAACAAAGCAACAAGGGTTGTCAAGTAGTGAAGGAACAAAACACACAGACACACACACACACTTGCATACGATAAGCTCCCAGTTTCTATCTACCAAGGCACACACATAAATATATATATACACAGAAATATTAATTTATTTATTATTCATGCATAAATTTAAATAATTCATATCAAACCTTCCATAATACTGTCTGGCCGTGCAAAATATACATATTCAAATATGCAGAAAGCAGACTGTTTGTTGCCAGGGCAAGGAACTTGACAGAGGGACTTGACTCCAGCTTGACTAATCTCAACTATTTCACCTGCAGAGATGGAAGACAAAAATATTTTAATAGAATTTATTTATTCACAATTGAGAATTCATTTCATCACTACTCTGCTCTCTCTCCTTTATATCACTTTCCTCTGTTTCAGAGAAAGACACATTAGATAATGTATTCCAAGGTAGACAATGTAGGGTCCGCTTGACCTTATGGTGTCTGCTCATTCACAATGCAGCCATATTCTACAGTTGGTACACAATAAAGAGAGCCTACAAAGTCGTTTTATGTATATCGTATGCATTAAATCTCGTTGTGGAGTACAACAAGGCATATCGGTCGATCGGTTGCATTTTTGGTTCAAATCATGTTTATAATGTCATGTACCAACATATTCAGGGCATGGAGCACAATGGCAGCTCATAGATAAAATTAGTGTAAAAGGAAACAAACATTTCCCCTTGTTTTTCAAAAATCCCCCCTAAATCACAAAATAAGGGATGAAATCCTGGCAGCAACACTGAAACTGGAAGCAGGATAATCATCCAATGCTACACTTTATCAGATTCAAGAATATAAAGACGTTTTTAAGCACAACACATGCTGAGTCAAAAAGAAACACTACTTTTCACCCAGCACTACGTGAACAACAGTGCTCTCTCTCCCTAGTATGAAGCTTCCTATCTTGGACATGTGAGCATGCACACAACAGCCAAACATTGCGTTGATGAAACTGTGAAACACACAGTTGTATACAAGGATTTTTGTATTTTTTTCATAAACTAAGGGATGGCTACTGACATTAAGTGTAACCCTTTCGTTACTGTATTTATATTGAGAAAGGATTTTACGATACAGATGTGAAGGCAAAATGGTGAAAACTTACCTGGTAAAACTTCTCGGATATATTTGGCACCAACAGCTTGGAATGAACAGGATTCTGAAGAAACCAGCCAACCATCGATCTGTTTATAAACTTCATCTAAAGATTATAAAAAAAAAAAAAATCAAGAATATTGATTTAAGAATAATTTCAGATTTATAAACTTGAGATCAGATTGAGCCTGGTGCACGGAAAGTGGACGTTAAAAAAAATCGAGTATTATTATTATTATATATACATCATCATCATCATTAAGGTGGAGAACCGGCAGAGTCTATACATTCTGAGTTCAAATTCTGCCTAAGTCAACTCTACCTTTCAACCTTCCAGGATCCATTAAAAAATAAAGTTACCAGTGCAATCCGTTACAAACCAGGATCTAAGAATTCCAAAGTCTGATTTTGCCTTTGACTTTATTCTGGCAACTTCTGCAACAGCAACAGTGCTGAGCTCTACTGTTTCTTTGGACAGCATTGGTAGTGTGGAGAGGAGAGACTTGCTGAAGGAGTTATTACTGGTGTTTCATACAATCTTACTCAAGCCTACACTCTTCAATGTCATCTCATTCCATTCTACACACAGACACTGAAGTGAGACTTTTTGGTGCAGATTCTTGGTCTCGTGGAATATATAGACACCAAAGAAATTCTACGAGTGGTAGAATGGCAAGAGAATAAGTACCAAACTTAAAAATAAATAAAGGGTTCGATTTGTTTGACTAAAAATTCTTCAAGGTGATGCCCCAGCATGGCCACAGTCTCATGACGGAAACAAGTAAAAGATAAACAAAACAAAAAAACGAAATGGCACACTGGGCCATGTTGTGACTTACCTGTGGTGTTGATTGATTGCAGCTGACCAATACAAAGTGGACGGTTCCCAAAAGGATCTCGAACAGCATAGATCTTTGACTTATGCATAATTAGCAGAGAATACGATATGCTGGTGATATTCATGAGATTCTTTATCCTTGAGAATATACAAGGCAGTCGTTTATTTATCATTATAGCGATTACAACAACAACAAACACACATCAACAATGGTGAGGCACTAATGAAGTTAAGCAGATGGTAATGGTGTCTTTGATTAGCTGATGTTTTACTGTTTCTTTTTCTTTTTTTTCTTCAGTTAGCATCATGGTTTGGATTGAGGCATTTGCTGTTGAAGCATTTATCAAGAATGATGAATGTGGGTATCATTTTTGTCGCACCCTGTAGGAGTAAGATGTGATCGCCAACCTGTCGAGGAGGATAGCAACATTCCAAATGAGAGCTGATATTTGGACAGCAATGTCCTGTCTAACCTAAGCCAGCATGGAAAAGCAGAGGTAAAATGATGACAATTATAATTGTAGTTGCTATATCTATCTTCTCCATAAAACTATAAATAGGTATCATGTGGTGGTGCAGTTAATGATATGTAATCAGTTAACCTGGCTGTAAACAGGTGTCATGAGATGGATACAGTTCACCGAATGTAGCCTTTTGTCCTTTCTTTATATAGGTACCAAGGGGTGGTACATGTCACGTATATGGATGATGACAACATTGATGATAATGATGATGGTGATAGTAGTGGTGAGAGCAATGATGATGAGGATGATGATGATGATGATGGTTAAGTATAAATTGTACCTTATGATCCAGTTACATCCATTTGGTTCTCCTTCCTGTGGTGTGTGTGTAAGAACTTGTGTTATTAGTTCACTGTCCGTGCTGGTAGAAAGACCCACTCCATGCCTAAGCAACTGCAAAATATTTACACAGTTTTATACATGCACCTATACAAGATTATTTATTTATAGGTACTAAATTTGTGTCTATTTGTTGAGCTGCTAAGTGACTTACCTTCTGTCTGAGAGACTTGGCATTAACCAATTCTCCGTTGTGCGCCACACCAATCTTTCCGTGTAATGTGTCAACCACAAAAGGTTGACAATTGATGATGTTAGAAGATCCAGCGGTGGAATAACGTGTATGGCCTGGTGAAGAAACACAATCGTAGAGATTTGGCTCGGTCAACAGTGGTTTTTTTAAATACATTGTATAGTAATGATAGTAGATAATAGTGAGGCATGGGGCAGGAAAGAGCTGGGCTAGAAGGATTCTAAATGATAAAGATGGTAGCAAAATGGCAAAATTCTTAAAATGTTGGATATAATGCTTGCAGTATTTCTCCTGATTCTCTTCACTCAGAGATCAAATCCTGTCATGGTCAACTTTACCATTTATCCTTTCATCATCAGTAAAAAAGAACCATTTCAGAGTAATGTATTGGTGGAACTTTTTGAGGGTTGCGAGAGATGATGCCAAGAGGTATGTGTTCCAACAGCAATGTCTACAAAGACACCGGTGCCAAGCTGCATCAGCCCATGTTTGGTGGTCTTTCTTTCGGATAAACATTGATGATAGACTCAATTTTATAGTGCCCATTTGACCAACAGGGTCACTGTGTGTGCATTTATAATTTGTATGTCAGGGCAATTGCGAGGTCTCTCATGATGCTATTGGCAATATGCTACAGTTGCATGGTTGGGTCGTTGGTGATTAAACTTTCCTTCAACTCCCACTAGGCTTGCCCAGTGATAGTCTGCCTCAGTCACAAGTGGACAGACATCATCATCATGTGTGTGTGTATGTGTGTGTATATATATATATATATATAT
>NC_068991.1:2146143-2150945 GCF_001194135.2 Octopus bimaculoides | reverse complement strand
GAAGGTCTTTATACCGACCCCATTTTTCCATTTGATCTAGATATTTAAAATTTTTATGGCATTTCTGATCTTTCTAATCTCTAGGGATCGATATTGACGAGTATAAATCTTTTCCTGAAAGGAATTCTAGAGAACTGAAAAAGCAAATTTACTTTATCGTGTCTTACTCATTTTGCCCCATCTAAATTTGTCTTTTATATGCTCAAAGAGAACGGAGATAGTTTTCTGAAATAGTGTTCTGAATATGTCTCATATTAAACTAGAATGGAAGGAGACTCGGAGAAGTGCGATATAAATATAAGTAAAATATGAATAAAGGTAAAATTAATATATTAAAAGTTTTTTGCTAATATTATATCAGGTTGTTGTTTTATAAATTTACTATATCGGAGAATAGAAACGAGCTTATCGAACTTTTCAGAATCAAAATCAACATATAGAAATGTACATATATATGTATGTATGTATGTATGCATGTATATATCTCTATATATATATATGGAAACGTTTGTAGAAAAACAAATCTGGAGGTGAAGAAGCACACGCTTAAATGTAGACCAGTTAATCAGCCGCCCCATTATATATATATATATATATATATATATATATATATATATATATATACACACACACACACATAATCCCTGTACAACGTGAGTTATAAATAATATATAACTATAGTCGCGGCGTGAAATTAGACACCATAGTTAGAACCCTGTATGCAATGTAACTACCCTAAACTATACAAACTTCACATTGTATATATATATATATATATATATATATATATATACAATGTGTGAAGTTTGTATAGTTTAGGGTAGTTACATTACATATATGTATGTGTGTGTGTGTGTATATGTCAACTTTAGATGGAGAAAATAAAATATTTACCGATGTTGAAGACCGACCAGACCCAAGCATATAATGTGGGGGACATCCAAATCGGTTGTTTTCGGTGGTTGAGGCCATTCGCCACTGGCAACGCAACCAAAGACACCACAAGCTTCTTCCAATCCACTTTCGTCATCAGGAATAAAGAATTTCTCATTCGTACACATTTCAGTTCAAGTCACCTCCTTCGACCAGCTCCTTGTAACCTGTACCTATATGTGTAGCGGGCACCCCCTCAAGCCCACACATACACACACAAAACGATCTGTGGCTTACTGCTGTAGGAGTTCAAATAGGACTGACAATGGAAACGCACGTGGCTTTTATTAATTTATAATATTTGGCGCTTGACACTGCAGTTTCCTTGATACGTACGAGACGAGCAACTTGGTCTACATACTGTTGAGATATAAACCAACGGGGTAGACACTACGTGGTCTTCCGACATGCTTGTAACAACAGCTAAATCTTCCTCTTGTTACACCTTATCGTCTAAATTAAAAGCAAGTACTTGTTGATTAATGTAGTCCTGCATATCCTTAAAAACCAACAACACTGGTTGGTCTCGGTCGGAATGCTTTTTAATGTCTTTGCTCATAAGTCTGCTTAATCAGGACCGACCGGGGGTTATATAACAACTGCATATATAAAATGTTCAATTTTGGCGCCTTACGAAGTTTTACTTCGACGCTTCTTTTTAAGTTTTTATTTTTATATTTTAATTATATCTAAATAAATGATATCTTAATTATATGAGGACGACTAAAGAAAACATTAAAAAAATAAATGTCGATTTTTGTTCTTCGTCTCGATAATTCAATCTTCAATACTTTTATTCTTTGTGTGCTTCTTTCCTTCCTGTAAAAACTAAATTATAATTTCTTTATCCATCTCTGCTGTATTCTAAGAATGTATTAAACTATATTAATATTAATTATCCTGACTTTCCCCCGCCTCTCTGTGGGACCGTCATATTTAATCGTGTCCAATGTGTCCAGAAGTTTAAATGAATGAGGCTTAGTAGAGTAGAGGTTGGGGGGTTATTGTTTCGTTCGAAGCAATCCTTATCAAAGGAATTCCTGTGGAGTTTTGGAATAAATGTCGCTGAAAGTTATAATTCTACGAAGGGAACGAGGTACGAGTAAAAATAAAATAAGAATTCTTCAGAATCGCAATTGTTGAATAAAACATAGTAATACTGAAAAAAAAAATGAAGTTTTTTCCCTCGCCGGCATTCCAACCGTGGCCACCCAGCAATATATTTTATCTAATATTTTCTTTTTCCTCAGTCGATAAGGTGTCATTTGAAAGAGATTAGACTGCTATTTCTAGCAAGTCGACCAACTACCTTACATAGGGGCTTCCTCGTTAACCGGAGACCGCGACCTGTTCACTGACACGAAAATATTTTGGCAAATTAAATTTAAATGTTGAGGTGAATCTGACGGTTTTTGTGTGTTATTTTAAATGGCTTATAAACACCTTCCACGCTGCAATTGTTTTCGTTCCGGCACACGGTCTCAGATCAGGTCACTTGCTATGCTAGTACATCTCCTATAATAAAAACATTTTAGATTAATCTGATGGAGTACTCTAAAATGTTGTAGAGTACAAATTCATCATTCTTAAACAATCATGAATGAGACTTGGAAATTTTGCCCGACAAAGGGTTAATTGGCCGAAACTTCGAAGTTACTGTTAATAACATATATATATATATACATATATGTACGTATGTGTGTAGAGATATGAAGTCATTTTATAAGGAAGATTGAACTTCAACAAAGCACTACCTAATTGCAACTTTCCATAAAGCGGTGTTACACATAATTTTGCACAAACAACTAAAAAGTCCGTTTCTGATTTAATGTGTGTTGTATGAAATAAACATATAGTTATGTGTGTGCTTATAGGAATATACATGCGTGTGTATGGATTAATCGTGCCCTCTTGACACATCAACATCCTCTACAGATACTCCAAGTTGCTAATTTAATTATAAATCTATACATAATAATAATAAAGATATATATATATATACGCATGTACAGGTGTATATAAGAGAAAGTGTGAAGAAAAGGGAGGTAAACGACAACGTCAACATTTGGTGAAGGATTCTTGTTTGTTGTCGATAATTTGGTGAGAATCTGGAGAAAGAAGACCTTTAATTATCAGGATACCCAGCAGAGACGTTCTTTTCTTCTGTGTGCCTTAGAGAGACTTCGTTGTCTCTTGTTTGTCAGAGATAGACTTTGTTTCTTTCTGTGTGTGGGTGTCTGGTTGTCCCTCTTGTATATAGAGAGATTTGGTAGTGCCAAATCCACTTTTAAGCGAAGATGCCCAAGAAAAAGAAGAAAGATAACGAACAACAGTCTAGCAGGAAAATTTCTTTCGATCATAGTTCTTTCCAGAACTTATTTTCACCTGTGACCAGTAAGACATCTCTCTCTCTCGTGTTTATATACACATGTGACTTTATATAATCCATTTTCATATGGAGTTAGTAAGAAATACGCGCACGCACCCACGCTTACACACACACACACACACACACACACACGTAGCGTATACACGATATACTTTTATACTGTAATATGTGTGTGTGTGTATAGACATACCTACACAATTGTGCCTCAACAAATTCTAATATAATCGGAATCTACACCATCTGAAGCGCATTTGTAGAAATTTCATTAAAAAATATCTATTTTTCTGAAAGTTATGAGGAAACAAAGTCGGGTGGGGGGCACACTTGTGTATCGTAAGATGTTTACATCGCTGGTCACAACGAGCTTCGCATTGTTTTAGAGTTCGAATGATACCATTCCGCTACTGAGGTAGCCGAGCTAACATTTACCCAAAAACAGAATACCTTTTTCGTCCACCTGTCACCACCCATACGCTTTAATTACCTGTCCATAACAACATAGCCGTCGTTCATGCACTCTGCTACCGAATCCTTATATATTCCCTCAGTTTTTTCTCCAGTTCATCTCTGTCACATTCGCACACAAACGAGCGAATCATTCTCCGCTACTTTCCAACCTTCACGCATCCTGTGCCTTCAACACCCACGTCTCGTTACCTTGCATCATACAATTAACGTTTTGTTTACAGAAAAGTTAATAGCTTCCTGAACTTTCCCCACCCTATTCTAATTCTCGCCACTACGCCTTTAGAACACCCCACCCCGGCGTTGTTGATTTGGTCACCTAGGGAACAGAAGCTATCAATTAGTGCGACGTAACGTTTTTGAATTTTGTATGAAATATATTTTACTGGTGTTCTGAGGTTTAACCAGTCGTGTACATCAGTGGTTCTTAACCCTTTCGGTTCCGGTTTTACTCAGTTGGACCTCAATAACCATTCACTGTATTCTATTTCTTCTACTTGTTTCAGTGATTTGACTGCGGCCATGCTGGAGCACCGCCTTTGTAAGCCTTGTACTTATTCTATCAGTCACTTTTCCGAGTTCGATTCCAGGCAATGACCTGAATAATAATAATAAGGAATGAGCACCCAGGTTCGAAATTTCCCCAAGGCACCTTTTGGGGTCAATAAATTAAGTACCAGTTATGTACTGGGGTTGATCTAATCGACTGCCCCCCCCTCCCCCCAAATTTCGGGCCTTGTACCTAGAGTAGAAAAGAATACTCTTTCTGCTCGGTATTAATTATGTTTTTTTAATTTTATTTAATTTTTTTTTGTGTGCAGGTCCAGTGGCAGTCAAAGCGAGCCAGGGCAATCTGACTGGCAGTGAAAGAGTTACCAAAGACAGTGCTGCTGATATCTACAATGCCATCTTGAAGTGGAACAACCTCAACCTGAGTGGGGCAGCCATCATGAGCAAAATAGCCAATTGCAAACTACAGGCCATGTAAACTTCCCTTTCTTTCTTTCTTTCTTTC
>NC_068991.1:2144601-2145829 GCF_001194135.2 Octopus bimaculoides | reverse complement strand
ACTTTCTGTGTGTGTTTGTGTCTATTAATGTGTGTGTGTGTGTGTATAATTATTATTATTATTATTCTTTCTTCTTCTGATGACTGCAATCTTTGTGTTTAACAGGAAAAGGTGATCCATAAACTGGAAGCCATGTGTGACGTCTACCGAGGTTTATTTAATCTGGAGGAACACCGACACCAGGCTGGTGATGTTACTGAAACGGTACCATTCCAGTCTTGGACTTACAAAGATTTTGGTGAGTAAAACTGTCTGGTACTTGAGTTGCTGTGAATGGAGTGTCATCATCATCATCCTTTAATGTCCATTTCCCATGCTGGCATGGGTTGGACAGTTTGACCAGAATTGGCAAACAGGTTCCAGTCTGATTTGGTTTGGTTTCTGTGGTTGGCTGCCTTTCCTAGCGCCAACCGTTTTTACAGTGTGCACTGAGTGCTTTTAACGTGCCACCAGCACGAGTGCCTTTCATGTGACACTGGTACAGGATCCTTGCAGGCCAATCCTCTTCATTAGGAGGGGTGGGGGCCCTAACACTTCTGCTGTGGAGGACTATTTTGTTTCTTATTGGCTGGAATTATGAGATTTAGTGATTGGTGCCATTCATTGCTCCACTCGGCCTTCTCTTCCCAGTTGTCTGTGGAAATGCTGGAGTTCTTCAAATATCTCTTTGACACATCCCTGTTTTGCAACCTGGCCACAAGACTACATTATGTCATGAGCTCTTTTTTTTTCCGTCTTTCTTTAAAATTCTGTTTTTTTGTGTATATACTTGAATAAGTGTAGAATCTTGTGTGTTCTGTTGTATGCAATATTGAACCCTGAAAGTTAACCCAACTTCTATTTGCAGAAGTGACATCCGCAAAAATTGTTGAGGCTTACCAAAAGGAGTTTGAACTGAAGCAACGTTTGGTTGAAGTCATCGCACACGTTCCTGATCGCAATCTGTTAATGTTTTGTACGGCTGGCTGGCTGCATGAACCGTACGTTAGTGGAGAGACACAGCTTCTACTCGAAGCCCTTGTCACAGAAACGGGTCTGAAATGACCCCTCACCGTCCACTTGTAGGGTTTAACTTTATTTAGGAACTAAATTTCTTCATTTTTTTCCTTCTTCCATTTTCTTTTTACCTCTTCTTTTTTTGCTGTCATTGTTCATGTGTGCATAGGCTTATGTGTGCGTTTATGAGTGTGTGTACATACACACACGCGCGCATATATATATATATATA
>NC_068991.1:2135515-2144308 GCF_001194135.2 Octopus bimaculoides | reverse complement strand
TATATATATATATATATATATATATATATGCTATATATATACAATATAAACAGACTTTAGGTTAGTTCAAATATGTTTGTGACATATTTCAGCTTCTAAAGGCAATTTCACTGTAGTTTACCATGGAGAAAAAAATTCTTGCTTTTGGTAAATTGTGTAAACATACCATTATCAGCTCATAAAAAAAGCACGCCTCTGCGGACTGCTAAATGCACATTTCTGGTTTTTTGTCATCTTCTGTAGCAGATACCGAAGAGAGGTAACTGTGAGCTGACAGAAAGCTTGAGCTTTATAATAAATTGGTAAATACTATTTACTGATTTGTGCTAGTAGACCTCCTGGTCTGATCAAATACATGAGTAGTTGTGTGAAGGCAGTGATGGAAAAATAATAAACAACCGTGAGGTAAGATATATACACACACCCATATACATACATACACATACAAATACATAATTCCTCAATCTCAGACATGTATAGAATATATATATATATATATATATATATATATATATATATATATATACTTATATATATATATTATGTAATATAGACACATATATATATCAATTAAACTTATACTTTTAAATATATAAACTATTTCTAGTTTTTGTTTTTATTTCCCTTGTTTTATCACATCCAGTCCTTTCACTTTTGTAGAATGTCTGTCTTTGACAATTTAGATTCCTCTTGTGTGACCACCACAAAAGAATCCATCTTATGTAATGAAAGATTCTTTTATTTCGAAAATGTATTTGATTTCAAAGATTTTTGATGGGAACTGGTGTGTTGAAACAGATTTTATTATACCTTGAGAGGGTCATTAGGCCAATAATAAACACACACACTGGTTACTACTTTAGTTTTATTTATCTGAAGTAGACCTAGAGTTGCGAGGGCATGTCATTGTTGGGGCCACAAATGGCAATGAAACAACTTTAATAAACCTAGCTGATTGATTGTCTGAACAATTAATCAAACAATGATCATCATCGTTTAACGTCTGCCTTCCATGCTGGCATGGTGGAATCTATTAGTTAATTGGTTAAATGATTAATAAATCAAAAAATAATACTAATAGAAGTGAAATAGAACCAGTGTGTTTGCTTCAGTGTAATGACCGTCCCAAGATCCAACAAGAAGACCTGTGTTCTCATTCAGTTATCTTTGTCTTTTATCCTTTACTTGTTTCAGTCATTAAACTGTGGCCATGCTGGGGCACTGCCTTGAAGAATCTTAGTCAAATGAATCGATTCTAGTACCTTTTTTTTAAAGCCTAGTATATATAAATAAATATATATATATCCACACACGATTAGAAGTTATGTTAGCCTCATGATGGGATGGTGTTATCCAAGGAAGTCGACTTTGCCTTTCGTCCTTTAGGGGTCGATAAATTAAGTACCAGTTGTGTACTGGAGTCGATCTAATCGACTGGCCCCCCTCCCCCCCAAATTTCAGGCCTTGTGCCTAGAGTAGAAAAGAATATATACTATATATATATTGTGAAGGCGCATGGCTCAGTGGTTAGAGCGTCAAGCTTATGATCGCAAGGTTGTGAGTTCGATTCCCAGACCAGGCTGCGTGTTGTGTTCTTGAGCAAGACACTTTATTTCCCATTGCTCCAGTTCATTCAGCTGTAGAAATGACTGTTTGTCTTCCATAAAAACAACCCTATGTTGTGCGTTCGCCGGTGAGGCGACTTTCCGCCCGGACTTGTACCCCGGAGTGGAACCTCTTAGGTGCACCCATGGTCATTCGTGACCGACGGAGTCGAGGTCGATGTCTCACTATATATGTCTGTGTGTGTATATATATATATATTAATTATGAAAGTCGTTTCAAAGCATCTTACAAAATAAAATGAGCGTCTCGCGCTTTGACTGTAAAGTTAATAAGGGAGGTAACTTCTGTACCATTTCGCTGATTATTCCCCCTGTATTAGATTGCCTGTCGTGAATGTTGCGTAGACCAGTTGCGCACACGCGTATACATATATAGTTTATTCCTCTTTATATCCTATTTCAGTTATTAAACTGCGGTCATGCTGGAGCACTGCCGTGAAGGGTTTTATCTTTTGCAGTCCAACGTTTCTCTACTTGCCCCTCACCTGAACAAAATACACACACACACACACACACACACATAGAGGTCCTGCTAAAGTAGAAAATCGGAGTATTTCAAATGCAGGACTCAACCGGAGCTGGAGGCCACCTACATTCTTAAAAATTGTAATCTCAAAGAAGATCGAAATTCTGCTGGTGTAGAAAGTTCAGGCATCACATCGGCAAATTCGATACGTGGACCTAGGAAGGAATTTCAACCATGTTTCGGGGTCTGCTACCACAACAGCTCCTTTATAGGTTCCAGTTAGCTCAAGACATCATCAGGAGGAAACACGTCCGGTTTCGGCCCCTACTCTTCTACCGTTTTGACGTAATACCGCTAAGCATTTCGCCCGGCGTGCTTACTTTTCTGCCAGCTCGCCGCCTTGTGGCCAATAACATATTGAAACTCCACTGGGTAGAAAGCGAGGTTAATGTTTAATGTTTACAACTTGATCTGGAAACGAAAATCAGAAAAAAATAGTGCAATGTGCTGACCAGTAGGAGACCCAGTGGTAGACCAACAACGATAGATTATTTGGTATATTGGAATTGTCTTTTGTTCCTCGTATTTCTTGGATATACATTGCTTTGGCTCATTCTATCTTGTTATCAATTAGTATTATCTTTAAATATCTTTAAAGCTCTAAAGCTGCGGTCATGCTGGAGCACTACCGTTATTGAGTATTCTCTATTAAGTAGTATTTCTTTTAGTTCTTGGAGTCTTTTATTCCTCGCATCCAAATTCGAAACGATTGAACATATTCTTCTGTCAGACTAAATGGTATAGTTGTTTTAGTGTATTTTAAGTGACTTGAAATATTGTTTCGAATCTGTCGGTTTGTAGGTAATCTTGACTTCAATGTTCGTGTCTTTTTTTTACTATTAAAATATCCAGGAATCGTAGCTGATCGTGACTGAGTTCCATTGCGAAGTGTGTATTGTTGTTTGTATTGTTAACTGGGTCATTCATTATTGTTTTGAACCAGTTTGTAGTGAATGTCGGTTTAGATGTTTGTATTACAACCCAACAAAAACGTTGGAGCAAAACGTTGGATAAAATTTGTGGTTTTATATTCACCTTCCCATATCATGAACTAACAATCTCCAAACAAAAACACCCACCAAATGGAATGGGAAATTATGCATGAACTCAAAGTAAATAATGACATTGTAATTAAATAAGCAGCTAAGGGGAATGCTATAGTCATTATGGATGTTGACTACTACGAAAATGTCACATTATTCGTGCGAGATCATTTATTAGGAAAAGGTAAACAATTACCAATTATGAATAGCCTGGAAAACAACTTAGCACATTCATTCTTCTACAGCGAAAAGGTTTAAAAGACAAGGAATATGACTTTGAATATACTTTGAAGGAGGCAAAACCAACAATTTATATGGATTCTCTAAAATTCATTAGAACAAAATGATATCTCATACCACATTCGAACGATCTTAGATTAAGACCAATTCTAGCGGACACAAATTATGAGATACACAGACTCAGCAAATATGTACACATAACGTTGAAACCCATGCTGAGTAACTTTGACATGTTAGACTGCTTCCTCCCCACAAAACAAAGTTACAAAAACACCATTATTGTATCATTTGATGCGGTAAACCTCAATAGCACTACACCTCAAGACTTCGGACTAGAAGCCGTAGAATTCTGGTTCAAAAATTCTCCAAGGAAATCGCAGAAGAGATAGAAAACTGATTGATTACTGAAGGAATAAAATTCATCAAAAAAGTAAAAAAAAAAATTTTCAAATTCGTTGGTTGAATTTGCAAACAAATAATTGGGACTGTGATGGGAACAAAGGTTTCTCCTACTTATATGAATTTAATCATAGCGTCCCTAGAGATTCAAATGTACGAACAATATAAACTAATGTATTGCATCAACTTCCGCAAATACCTATTACAAGATTGGAAACGTTACTTAGATGGCTGCTTCATTTTGTAGATCACTGTCTTGACCAAGTCAATGACCTTATTTATAATATAAACAATAATATGCACTTCATAATGGAACTCAGTCACGATCAACTGCCATTCCTGGATATTTTAGTTATATAAAAAGACACGAACATTGAAATCAACATTCACTACAAACAGACGGATTCAAAACAATACTTCAAGCCACTCAAAGTGCACCAAAATACGCCGTTTAATCTTGCACGAAGAATATATTTAATTGTTTCGAATTTGTACTCTCATCTCACTCCGTCCAGAACAAGTTGCAGGCATTGGGTGGAGACTATAATATATTTTTTCGAAAGTTGGGGGCGCACCCAACCGGTTTGGCATGGTAATATTTTGGTTGCGGACGGGTTTTCAAAATGGTACGTAACAAGGGAATAAAACTTGCAATAAAGTTTTCATAGGCGCAGGAGTGGCTTACCAACCACATGGCTTACCAACCACATGGCTTACCAACCACATGGCTTACCAACCACATGGTTCCAGGTTCATTCCCACTGAGTGGCACCTTGGGCAAGTGTCTTCAGCTGGTTAAATTTCGTTCAGTCATTTATTTTGTGATAAATTTGAACTTCACCTTGTCTGGATTGTGGTGGTAATATTTCCGTTTGATTGCGCCACCTTTTGTGGGATGGAAATCATTAACATTTATTTTGACGTGCTTGTGAAAACGAAGATTTCGGAGTTGTCAAAACTTATTTAAAATGTGGTAACAGGACGTAGTAATAATAATCGAATGCAGAGAGCGTTCCGTCGGCCCAGTTTCGAGTGCCAACGTAGCCATGGTAACGGAACACGACGTCGAAGGCAGCCAACATGGAACTGAAATAAATTCATCGGAATTTTGTAATAGAATTTTGTTTTGTCGCCATAACAACGGTAATACCTGCAGCAGTAGTGACAGCAACAACAACAACAGCAACTTGAACAAGAACAAAGACAACAACTGCAAGAACGAGAACGAAAACCATTCTTGATGCTGAGCATCAAGAATGACGTCACCAACAGTAAAATCAACAGCAGCAGCAGCAGCAGCAGCAGCAACAGAAGCAGCAGCAGCAGCAATAACTTTATCTTTGCGGAGTGCAGTCAGCAAGAGAACCGTGGGTGCAAGATCTGAAAGAGAAGACTCTCTTGTCTAAAAAAAAAGACATCATGAAACCAGGAGTTATGCCTCTTATGTGGCTTGAGAAGGCAAAAAACTAACCCCGAAAGAATATCTATAAGTGAAATTGCTGCAAGGATGGAAGATTTAAATTTGCTGCCACGACAGAAACTGGAAAATGCTTGAAAGATATTTGGGCCTCAGTTCTACATAATTCTACAAGGGAAACAATATGCGATGGTAGCTGCCATATGTACCAGCGAACAAGAAGCTCGAAGAATGACATCTCTCGTTTATATGGGTAGGAGATTGATCCATATTCGAGTCACGAATGTGCAGGTTCACTGAGATCCGGTAAGTGTTCGAACCGTACTGAAGGCACCCATTAACGAGATGAGGACCTCCGGAGCACACTTTCTGATATTCGTTTTTACATCTTGCGGAATGGCAGTCCTGTTCTCAGAAATATTAAACCTTAATATACGAGCAATCTTCCTGGACCCGGGTTGTAGGCTGGTTGCTCTGGAATGATAAGGAAAGTGGTGTATCCAAACTGGTGGCTGTCTGTGCTCCAATTAGAGCCGGTCAGCCTGATTTCGTCAGGCGGTCTAGAAACAGTCCTGAGACCCTTTAGTACCAGCGGGAGATTGGAATCATAGTTTTGATGCACGGAACGACTGTGTGGGGCTAGTGCATAACAGAAGGCAGGTGTGTGTGTGTGTGTGTGTGTGTGTGTGTGTGTGTGTGTGTGTGCGTGCGTGTGTGTGTGTGTATGTATGTGTGTGTGTGTGGTGTGTGTGTGTGTGTGTGTGTGTGCGCGCGCGTATAAAAACCACGAAAATCTGCTCAGAAACCTCCAGCTATCTGATAGGCACTGATGAGATTTCCCTGATGTGCCAGTGTGGACACGGAGCAACCACACCGGGTCATCCAGATCGTATTTAGAAAGACTCTTCTCGGTTCCGAGCTGATGCGTGCTGTGTTCCAGCAGCACTTGGTGCGGCTGTTTGAGGAGAGCGATGAGTCGATTACAGGTAGCGAACTTTAATTGGCACCTGGATGGCCTGCCGAGGCTCTCAACGGTCAACGTGAGATTCCGTGATAAACTGATAACGGCCACTGAAATACGGTTGCACAAGGTGCAAATAGTCCGGTTTGGATGGCCTACTCTATGAATGCTACAAGTTCATGCCAGATTTGTTTTGCAACCTCTTGGCAAGCTTTTAGAATTCTTAGTACTGTGAACCAGGAAATGGTAACGCTACTGAAAAAAAGTCCCGACGAAGAGGACGTGCGACGCAATTTTCACTCCATAACTCTACTAAACAAAGAGTTTCAGATTTTGATGAAGGTGTTAGCGAAATGATGGTGCTTTCTATCGGTAATCTTGTCGGGGAAGCACAAACGCGATCCCTAACAGGTCTGTCCACGACAACCTCCATCTTATTCGATGCATCATAGAATAGGTTGAAACCAAAACTGGCTTCAGCAGGGCTCTGATCAATTTGGATCAGCATTCGATAAGATTGACCATCGTTACTAGGAAGCCGTGCTGAAATCGGCTGGGCTCAGGCCCATTTTCAGAGGTTGGGTCGCTGTAACGCACAGCACTGCCTGCTCAGTGCTCAAAGTAAAGGGCGACTTATTGGAACCGTTTTGCATCGCATGCTCGGTCCGTTAGAGTTGCCTGCTCTCGCCTCTTTTGTACGTGATGGCTCTCGAGGAAGTTGGAACAGTTGAGAGGCATTGCATTCGAACTGGGACCCAGAAGGGCAGTGTCAGTATACACGGAAGACGTTACCTCCATGATGGGGGTGACCTCAAAATGTTGGGCCGCCAGCAAAATTGAGGCCTCTCAAGCATTCCTCCGCTACACATCCTCTAGCATCTATCTCTCTATTTTTGGATTTGTTAAGGAAAAAACTAAGGTTTTACTTGGGTCCAGTATTTAATCTACTGTTGTGATGGGGTTTACTCACACACACAATGACATGCGCACACGGGTCCACACACAGGCGCACATACACACACCAACACACTTGCACACGCACATATTTTGTAGGTTTTTCATTTTGTTGGATAGGACTGATATTTGAAAATAAATAAATAAAGAAAGAAAGCTATATTTCTCATGTCTGTTGTCTCTTCATACTCCACTTCTACTTTGTCCAAAGTGGGCAGTGGTTCAAACTCAAAATACCCACTTTGTTAATGGTGTTTTAAGACGACAATTTACTGCCTATCCTATCTCCAGGAATTCGTTATCATTGCTTCTTGATGAGTGGCTGTGATGCGAAGGAAATCCGGCTTTTAGGCACCTGTGACAACGGAAGAGGCACATGATCTTCAGAGCTTGTCCAATCCTTTGATGAAAGATATTTAATTTGAGCATGTGCGTATATATGTACGTACATATGTATGTGTGTGTGTGTGTGTGTGTGTGTGTGTCTATCTGTCAGTATGTGTATGTGTACATATGTATATTTAAACAGACACATGCATACGTATGTGTATATACATATATACGATATATATGCTTTCGAAAAGTTGGACACATGCACTAAAACGCAACGAGTGGATAATTCCGTTGATTGCTCCGCAAAACTGATAAGAGAGTCAATCACGTACATCATCATCATCATCATCCTCATCCTCCTCCTCCTCATCATCATCTTCATCACCACCACCAGCACCACCACCACCACCATCATCATCATCATCATCGTCGTGATCGTGATCGTCGTCTTCGCTGTCGTCTTCGCTGCTTGTAGGACGGTGATACCTATTTACAACAATGATGCAATGTCAAAACAAGAAGATTCAAACATGCACACATGCATACTGACACACTTACACATATGCGACAGGCTTCTTTCAGTTTCCGTCTACCGAATCCACCCACAAGGCTTTGGTCGGACCAGGGCCTTAACAGAAGACAATTATCCAAAGCGTCACGTAGCGAGGCTAAATGTGATTGACAAGTTAAATCTTACCACACAGCCACGCGGCGGTGACTGAACAGTAACACACACACACACACACACACACACACACACTCTCTCTCTCTCTCTCTCTCTCTCTCTCTCTCTCTCTCTCTTTCTCTCTCTCACACACACACGCGGTTGCACGTTGTGTCCTTGAGCAAGACGCTTTATTTCACGTTGCTCCAGTCCGCTCAGCTGGCAACAATGAGGAGTACCTGTAATTCAACAGGGTCAACCTTGTGGCATTCTGTGTCCTGCTTCTCCTCAGTTCGCAAACCCGACTCCAGTATCAGGACCGACTTCGTGCAAGTATGAAGACACGCTGGCAAAATGCTTCTCCTCTAAATGGAAACCTTACCTGTCATTGTGGTTTTGTGGCGCGATGCAAAGCAGGCCTTGTGGTCTACTCAAGAAAACATAATAGATGATCCTCAAGCACTCGAGCAAAGTGTGTCCTCAACTTGTTCCATTTGCCAAAAGGTTTGCAAGGCTCCAGCAGCCCTCAAGAAACACATTCGTGTCCATCCATAGAACATGATTATCGCTTTATTTTAATGAGCCCTCATTTGTCGTATATATATATATATATATATATATATATATATAT
>NC_068991.1:2131012-2134879 GCF_001194135.2 Octopus bimaculoides | reverse complement strand
TATATATATATATATATGCATGCAAACATTGTGGAATCACAGGAAAATTAACAGGGAAATAGACTTTGTGGCAGATACGCAGGAACAACACACAATACATACGCACAGGAAAAAGATGTTCTGGAGTGCTTGGGGGGATATTCAGAGATTGCAGATAGTTTCTGTTACTTAGGCGATCTTATTAGCAGTGGAGGAGGATACTCTGAAAGCCTGGTTGCTAGAAAAAGAATCGGTTGGAGAAATTTCAGAGGGCTATTACTTGTTCTGGTAACAAAAGGCCTATGTCTTTGAGTTAAAGGCATATTGTATGATACTTGTGTTTGAACAGCAATACTACTGGTCAGTGAAACGTGGAGCGTGAATGTAGAGGACATGTAAAGGCTGGAAAGAAATGAAGGTGGCATTTCCGGCTGGAAATGCAACGTGCAAATGTGTTGAGAGAGAAATTGGGCATAACAGACATCAAATGTAATATGTTAGATAAGAGACTCCGCTGGTATGACAATGAGATGTGTATAGACGAGGATAACTGCATAAAGAAGTGTCGATCTCTAAATCTGGAAGGAACCTGTGAAAGAGGGAGACCCAGGTAGACTTGGAATGAAGTAGCAAAGACTGATATCAAAATGTTGAGCCTCACGGAGATGACTAAAGACAAAGAGGATTGCCGATTTGCTGTGCGCCGGAAGAAACGTCTGTCTCTGCAAAACCGAGGCCCCCAAATCACTATGTGTATGTCCCTGCACTGGAACTACCTCTGTTTATCTCTTCGCCACAACTCATCGTCCTAACTTCTCTTTCCCCGGACAACGCTGACGTCGACTTTATCCTTTCAGAGTCGACAAAATAAGTTCCAGTTGAGCATTGGGGTCGATGTAATCGATTATTCTCCTCCTACTTAAATTGTTGGCGATGCTCCAAAGTTAGAAAGAATTGTAATATATTTCTTCATTATTTTTCTCGTTTTACTTTGTTTTATTCATCTACATAACCAAATACTTTGGTTTCAATTCTTTTTTCCACCTTCGTATTTTTACGAACCTAGAATATGCAATACATGTTTATCTTTAGTTACCACTTTATCAAAAATTTGCTTCACACATATTCATATACCAATTCATGAAAAACTACTGTTTTAAAAGCGGTATCTTCTCTTGAAAATCAGAATTTTCTGTCCTTGATTATGTCTGTGCACGTAATGTAAAATTCCACCATTTTTAAAGATGGCGATGTGCACAGGTAATCACACAAACTAAACATGTCTTTTAATAATTCACTAAGCCACCATCCCACTGTCTGAAACCTCGAAGTTATCGTCTACACTATTCATGTTAAAGAAAAATAAACACGTACTGTACAAAAAAGTATTTAGTAATCCTACAGTTAAATGTAAAATTGTTTTTATTATAACATAAGACATTAAAATATACACACCCCACCATGTATACAAGCGTTGGACAAAATAATATACATCCATACATGCACTCACACTCTCTCACACATGTATGTATGTTTGTATGTATGTATTAAACATTTTATTCACTTCCAAACTTATCTTTCTGTTCCTTAAGTAGACGGACATAGCTTCTCTTGAGAGTGCCACCCCCTAGAATGCACACCCACACACGCTTACATACACACACACACACGAACATACATACATATATATGTGTGTGCGTATATGTATATATGTATCGTAAATATGAGTTCGATCCTACTTCAGAAACAGCTGTTAAACATCTCTCCTTTCCACTTTCCTAATGTTAAATGGCGTTAGAGTTCCATTAAGTGTTCCAACACTTTAAAATAATGGTTTTGTCCCTTCTCAGATTAATTTCTCTCCCTCTTATTGACCAGATGTAAGCAATAAGCATAGTGTATGTTATTAACATAATATATGTTTTTAACAATTGCAGCGTGGAAGGTGTTTATAAGCCATTTAAAATACACAAAAAACGTTAGATTCATTTCAACATTTAAATTTAATTTGACAAAATATTTTCGCCGCTTTGAAACCGCGACCTGTTCACTGACAAAATTCCGTGCTGCTTACGGCGGTTTTTGTGTGTTTTAAATGGCTTATAAACATCTTCCACGCTGCAATTGTTTTCGTTCCAGCTCACGATCTCAGATCAGGTCACTTGCTATGCAAGTACATCTCCGTAATATGTTATTTAACATTATGTATATAATAAATATTATGCATTAATTAACATTATATATGTAATGAACATTATTTATATTAATTACGTATATGTGCAGACATTGCTCTGTGGTTAAGAAGCTCTGTTTGCAACCGTGTAGTTTCGGGTTCCGCTCCACTGTGCGGCAACTAGGGCAAATATTTTCCACTATAGACCAAGGCTTCCGATGCATGAAACTGTTAGACGGAAACTGTGTGGAAGCTCTTGTTGGTGTATATATATGTTTTTCTCCTTGTTTTCTCCGTATTCTTTCTGTTGAAGAGTGTAGCTCGAAACGTTAAAGACTTTCTGTATTTCCGAGCGTCAAACTAATACATCCTTTTGTTGTTTACACCACCTGTCCTCTTCTGTTTCTGTTTTTTTTTCGTACATTCTCCTATATATATATATATATATATATATATATATATATATATATATATATATATATATACATACATACATACATACATACATACATACATACATTTGAGATGATAGTAACATCGATCATCAAAGCAATTTATCATGGATCAATAACTGGATTACTACCTCCCACTTTGAAGGGTATGTGTTTGCAATCCAGGAACAGGAAATATTAACCAAATACCCGATGCACAAAAGAGATAGAGATGCGGGAAAAGCAGTAAATTGAGACAACCGATGTAGACTTCGTGGAGTTCACACTGAAGATATCAGCCACATCATAAGCAGTTGTCCGAAAATGTCATCACGGTATTATCTACCGATGAGACATAATGTTGTAGCTAGGACATTCTATAATGAAATCCATCAGAAGGATAATCCCGAAGACAAAGAAATAAGAACCCACAATATGGTAGAAGCCATTGCCACTCATAATAAAAAGGAATACTGGTGGAATGTCCCAATGAAGACCTCAATAAAATGTAAGCACAACAGACCTGATATAATGACTAGGGATAGAGAAAAGTAACTGTGAGCAGTTGTGGATATTAGCTGACCATAAAGCTGATGGTCAGTGAAAAAGAGAACACCTATGCTGTACAATTGAGAAATCTGCAGTTGCTCTATCCAGATTACAAGTTCAGGTTAATACCTGTAATTATTGGGGTCCTGGGATATGTAACACACTGCCCAAATACCAATCTTGAGAAATTAGGCTTCTCAAAACTAGAAAGCAGAAAGCTAATTCGAAGACTACAGATCCCATCCATCATTGGAACTGTAAGAATCTGAAAAACTTTCCAGAAGTTTATCATTTAAATAAATATGAGCATGTCTAGATATGCAACTGTACGCATGAGAATACGTACATAAAGCAAAACATACAAGTCTGCACATACATACATACATACATACATACATACAAGCAAAGATACTCTGTTGTTGATGTTGAAATTCCAAGAAGGAGCCTTGGATCTCGGAAGCCAGTTCTTTCTCTATTGGCAAGAAATCTTGAAAGAAAACTGAATAATCACACACACACACACACACACACACACACACACACACACACGATCAAATAGACTCCAAACAGACTCGTGTGGATCTGCGTTGGCAAGACTTGTATTATTTGGTAAAATCGATAAAAAAAGTATTGTGAAATCACCATGGCGAGTGGAAAATTCAACGTTTTAGACAAAATCCTTCTTGAGGGAAAAGTTACAGCTAGCTTTTTTTCTCTATTTAGAGGATGTAAAAC
>NC_068991.1:2129763-2130639 GCF_001194135.2 Octopus bimaculoides | reverse complement strand
AACACGAAATATAGAAAATACAGGTGATATATACGTGGTGTTCTTTTCTACTCTAGACACAAGGCCCGAAATTTTTGGGGAGGGGGCCAGTCGATTAGATCGACCCCAGTATGCAACTTGTACTTAATTTATCGACTCCGAAAGGTTGAAATGTGAAGTCGACCTCAGCGGAATTTGAACTCAGAACGTAAAGACAGACGAAACACTGCTAAGCATTTCGTCCAGCGTGCTAACGTTTCTTATTTCTTTATTGCCCACAAGGGGCTAAACATAGAGGGGACAATCAAGGACAGACAAACGAATTAAGTCGATTATATCGACCCCAATGCGTAACTGGTACTTATTTAATCGACCCCGAACAGATGAAAGGCAATGTCAACCTCGGCGGAATTTGAACTCAGAACGCCACGGCAGACGAAACATCGCTAAGCATTTCGTCCGGCGTGCTAACGTTTCTGCCAGCTCCTCGCCGCCTTATATGTACGTAGTATTGTATACGCAAGCATATGTAGTCCTACATGTATGTATGTATGTATGTAGGGGTGTGTGTATATGTATATATGTGTGTATTCGTGTATATGCATGGTGAATATGAGATCGACTCCACTTCAAAAACAGCTGCCAACCAACCTCTCTCCTGTTTATTTCGCCACTGTTTTAAAGTGAAGGGTTCAATTCTTGTTCAAGCCTTTTGAAATGATATTTTGTTGCTTCTCAGGTTGAGTCCCCACCCCTTAATGACCAGATGTGTTATACAAGCTATTAACATTCTTTCAATTATGTATAAGTGTGTATGTATGTATGCACACGCACACACATACACACATGTATATATATATATATATATATATATATATATATATATATATATATATA
>NC_068991.1:2128966-2129612 GCF_001194135.2 Octopus bimaculoides | reverse complement strand
CACGTGTGCAAGTATGTGTGTGTGTGCACGTGTGTGTGTGTGTGTGTGTGGGTGTGCAGGTTTGTTCAAACTTTAAAACATTTTGTTACCATGCTTCAAGTACTCAATATCAGATCTATTTATTTCAGTTTTACAATGACACAAAACTAACATATACTCCTATTTTATAGTTTGTACCCAATAATACAGGGCTAATATAACCCCCTATTTCATAGTTTGTACCCAACAATACAGGGCTAACATAGCCCTCTATTTTATAGTCTTTTTGCCGAACTGCTAGGTTACGGAGACGTACACACGCCAACATCGGTTGTTAAGCGATGGAGGGTAGACAAACACAGACACAGAGACACAGACACCCCACCACACATATACGACGAGCTTCTTTCAGTTTCCGTTTACCAAATCCTCTCACAAGGCTTTGGTCGGTTAGAGGGTATAATAGAAGACACTTACCCAAGGTGCCATGCAGTGGGACTGAACCCGGAACCATGTGGTTGAGAAGCAAGCTTCTTATCATATAGCTATGTGTGTGTGTGTGTCTCTCTCTATCCATAATGTTCTCCTTGAAAGCGATGCATGTTACCAGAATGTTGGGGTTGATTTCATAAGTATACTTTATATATGTATATATATATATATATAT
>NC_068991.1:2124812-2128130 GCF_001194135.2 Octopus bimaculoides | reverse complement strand
ATATATATATATATATATATATACATATATACATACATACATTGACATATACATATAAACATACATACATACATACATAGACATATGCATACATATATATACATACATATATGTATATGAAGCAAATAAGTAACAAGGATGTCCAGGTATTAGTGCATGATACTCAGACCAATCAGGGGAAATAGCATATTGGACCTCTGCTTCACAAATAACGTGGACCTTATCCATAATGTGAAAGTGACACCAACAGCACTCTCAGATCACAACATTGTTGAACCAACTATGTATGGTACTGTGCGAACTGTTGGTATCTACCCTATCAGAAGGACTCAAGCCTAATTCAACCTGAATTTCAATATGGCAAATTGGGAACCAATCTGCAAAGAGAGCCACAAACGAAACTGGTTCAACATTCTGTGTATGCAAAACATTGACTTGAAATTCAAAGGTCTCAAAGCAGCTGAATAGGTAACTGAAGGACAGGAAAAAGTCTATATTAATACGGACGCTTACAGGGCGAGTTTTCTCACCTGGTTTGAGGTATTCAATGTTTTTTTAACACTTGGCGTCTATCTACAAGTCTGTCTGTCTATCTATCTATCTATCTATCTATCTATCTATCTACAAATCTGTCTGTCTTTCTATCTCTATTTGATTGTGGGCCTCACTATGCATATTTATTTATGTAGTACAAGTCACTTAAAAATTGATAGTGTCAAATTTCAAGTGCTTTGTCAAAGGAGATGTTTGAAGAGAAAAACAGAGACGAGAGTCCTCCAAAGCCATCTGTCCAATGCTGGATCTATAGAATTGTTGGTCCTCCCGACGCAATTTGACACCGCTGCACCTTCTGTTAAAATAATATCGTTTCGATTAGTTGCAGGCATTTGAAACAGTCACTGGCGAGTGCTAACTTCCGTTTTATTACAGGTTATTCTAGATGCTTCCTTTATGCCATGAACAGGGCCAAACCATTTCAATAACAATCAAAACAGCCCCTCTTTACATCTATGCTATCTTGTTTGTTTACTTATTCCACTTATACGTCACAGCCAATGATGTATAAGGCCAATCTCAAAGAAGATTACATTTATCCGCCACGAAAGCCTTCTTTTTTCTGTCGAGGGCTTCTATGCCCCTTTATTAGACTATTTTCCTTCGTCATTGCACGGTGATCACTAAAAGCTTTAAGCTTAGATAAACATACCATTATTATCATTTACAGGATTGTAAACTCGGCGCCGTATAAAAAAAACCATTCGCACCAAAAACATGTAGAAAGTTCGTTTATATAAGAACAAATACGAACTGATAGGGTAATTCGTTGGGGTAAAGGTAACACACTTAGTCGCGTTAATAAAGGGATGTAAGTTCGAGTCCCACGCGAATAGTAAAGGCTTATTTTTTTTCTGTCGAGGGCTTATATCTTCCGGTATTAGACTGTTTTTCATAGTCATTGCACAGTGATCCCTATAAGCCTTGAGCTTATATTAAAACACCATTATTATTATTTACAAGATTGTGAAATATGGCGCCGTATAACAAAACTATTCGCTTAACAAGAAAAAAAAGAAAGAAAAAAAAAAGCAGGTGATACTCTCCAATGAATTAAGGGACGTTCTCCATATGAATTTGTTTCTTCTCAACTTCACAAGAACCAAAGTTACAGAAATTCTGACCGAGATTTTTAAAAATCTGAAAGTATTATGAGCTCGATGTGCAGACGAAAAAAAAAAAAAAAACACACAACCAAAAGCCCAGAAGAAATTTGAACTCGTAGCCTCTGATTACTTTGTAGAGCATGTACGGTAAATACTTACCTATTTCATCTTTAGTGCTGAGTGTGTCGCTATTTATTTTATTTCGATCTTTTGTAAGAGTTCACCCCTCTGATTTGTTGTGTCGTTTTCATAATTTGGCAAAATATGTCTGGTTCAATCCAGACATATTTCTTAATACGTTGGATAGTGTCATCTGCTTTTTTTTTTATGCGAATGATTTTGCTATTCGGCGCCTTATTTTACAATCCTGTAATTAATAATAATGGTATTTTTGTATAAGCTTAAGGCTTATGGTGATTACCGTGCAATTACTAAGGAAAATAGTCTAATAACGGGGAATATAAGCCCTCAACAAAAAAAAAAGACTTTCCTATTCGCATGGGACTCGAACCCACATCCCTTTGTTAACGCGACTAAGTGTGTTACCTTTACACCAGCGAATTAGCCTCCATGAGAGTCTAAGGTCAAAACTTCTGTTAATGGGGAAATCAGTGAAATGACACACGCGAAATGTAACCGTGATCCAGCAGTTTTTCGGCAGTTTTTAAAAGTAAGTTTGCCGCACTCGACTGGTGCCGAGTGGCATTGATGCGACCTACAAATGTCCACATTCATTTGAACCACATTGTAACACGCTATTTTTTCCTTTCTGTTATTCGTGCAGTTACCAGCAAAGTGAAAAACTTATTAAGACTATTGGTGTGTGATATATGAAAGTAAATCTCCACGTATCATCCTTGATAAGGAGGTCTTTGGTCAAATGCGTTTCAGCTGTAATCATCTCGTCTTTCTTCTGCTATAGCGAACCATGGAGTACGCAGTAACGAAACTCGGAACAGCCTGGGATGTGGATCAATGTCTGGCAAAATATACTTCGATTTCGAAAAGTTTTTGGCAAGGTTGATCATGAACTCTTTCGCCATAATCCGACAAACTTTGGCAGGTAATTGGATCTTTGGATTCCATGAAATGACGAAATGGAAATGATGATGCGACCTTATCCGAAATATCTTATCATCAGATATGCAGTCTGTCACGAGATCGAGTTCCAATGTGGTCAACGCTAGCATCTAGAAGTGGTGTTTGATGGCAAGAAAAACAAAGATGATGTCTATACGTGTATGAAATACGACTGGGTGAATGGAAGGAATTTGTCTTTGAACAATCAAAATTCCATGTTCTACATTAGGGATAGAGTATCACAACAACATTGCCTTAAACAAGGAAGTCATCTGCGTTTTTAAACTGGGCGTAACAAAGTCTGGAGACAAGTTTTTTTCCACTGTGTTGAAGGATTGAGAGTGAAGTACTTGAACCGGTAGACTTATTCTAGGAAATAAGATGAACAATGCGATAATATAAATAAGAGAGAGAGAGAGAGAGAGAGAGTAAGAAGGTTGAAAGAGAGAAAGAGAGTGAGGAGGGCACTTATATGTTGTAATGACAGAACAGTATTAGATGGGTCTCTCGGCCGGAATATGGAAAATTTGGGGAAAATTGAATGAGTAATATATGACAATGATGACGAAGATGATGA
>NC_068991.1:2121232-2121976 GCF_001194135.2 Octopus bimaculoides | reverse complement strand
TGTGTGTGTGTGTGTGTTTGTCCCCCCCCCCTCCAACATCGCTTGATAACCAATGCTGGTTACGACCCCGTAACTTAGCGGTTCGGCAAGATAGACCGATGGAATAAGTACTAGGCTTACAAAGAGTAAGTCCTGGGGTCGATTTGCTCCACTAAAGGCGGTGCTCCAGCATGGCCACAGTCAAATGACTGAAACAAGTAAAAAAGTATATATGTATACACGTATGTATACACAGACACACACACACACACACACACACACACACATACACACACACACACACGCTGACACACACACACATGTATATAAGTGTGTGTGTGTGTGTTTTCAATGTTGTTCATGAGTCTAGCCCGATGTAATTGTTTTAGTTCCAACGCACCACGACCCCAGATCAAGTCCCTTTGCCAAGTGAGTACAACTTGGAACAGAGCTAACAGTTCCAAAGACAATCAAGGCAAACACACCCACGAAACATACGCAATGATATAACTGAGACAATGACTGCGCTGAAAGGAGGTTAGGAAAGGTCAGACTAGGTCAGGTGAGGTCAGGTCAAATGGTATGTGGGGGCTGCGTATAGGTGTGCGTATGTGAGGGGAGGAGGGTTGACGATCCAAAACAGAGGAAATTAGAGTTAGAATACTTCAAACAACCATCAACGCATTAGGGAATAGGATTTCTTTTGGTGAACCCTTCGAATAGAAGCATGGTGGTGGTGGTGGTGGTTATTGCATAGTGGTGGTG
>NC_068991.1:2119129-2120581 GCF_001194135.2 Octopus bimaculoides | reverse complement strand
ACACACACACACACACACACACACACACACACACACACACATACAAACACACACGCACACATGAATATCACAATTTCGGATAATTCGCCAGACACAAACGTGATAAATTGTAATCTTGAAGTATCTCTTAAACTCGATTTAAGTTCTCTACGTGTTTTGTGACCCCACTACTATTGACATAAAGGATGCGAACGAAGTCGTTCCTCAACACATAAGCTCTGACATAACCTTTACTGCTTCAGACATCAAAGCAGCAGTAAATGTGATCAAATACCATTCTGCTGTAGGCCCTGACAGGTTCCCCGCTAGTGTCCTGAAGAAATGTTGACACCAACTTGTAACTCCTATCGGAGTCGATAACTTAAGTACTAGTTGCGTGCTGGGGTCAATTTAATCGACTGACCCATCCCCAAAATTTCGGGCCTTGTGACTAGAGTAGAAAAGATATACGCTTTATCTTTCGGCGAATTTTCCGGATACGGTTTTACCAGTCGTCTCTCTCGTGTATTTGTGTTCGTAACTATTGAACATACAGGTCTTTCCATATGTATATAGTTGTTGCTTGTTCCTTCTCGAGCCATGCCTGGATCATGAGGGGCGGTTTCCCGGTTTTATTGGCGTATTGGTTCCTCACCTGGACGTCACGCCGGTCCGTCGCAGGTGAGCTGCTAGATGCAGGAGGAAAGAGTAAGAGAAAGTTGTGGCGAAAGAGTCAGCAGAAATTCGCCATTACCTTCTGCCCGAGCCGAGTGGAGCCTAGGTGTTCAGCTCATAAACATATACATCGCTCGGTCTGAGATTCGAATCCCCGATCCTTCGATCGCGAGTCCGCTGCTCAAACACTAAGCCATGCGCCTCCACATAGGTATATAGTAATATGTATTATTCAAATTGCTATATGGGTGCCTCATAGGCACGAGTGAATCTCAATTTTATAATTGTACATATATATAAAATATAGACAGATACGAGGGAGCGCCGAAAAGTTCATAGCTTTCGGAGTATCGCGAAAGGCCTGGTTGGAGGCCCAACCTTTCGATTTCTTTTACAGGACTTAGAAAAACTGAAGGATTGTTGCAATAAGCGTGTGAATCTGAGAGGGGGAATATGTTGGATAAAATCATAATTAATTGATCCTCCTGTATTTTCTTTTATCCAAAGACAGGATCTTTTGGACATCCCGTCCTATGCACGTATCAATAATTTGTTGTTATTATAAATATATTCAATAGCAATGTATGTATATACCAGTAATACGATGCATATTGGAGAGACGTATTGTAGTAATAATGAAAACATATAGTTATTCGATCAGTTAGAAATAATAGCTAAACCTCCTCAAATCGTACAAAGGTCACATGGTTAATGAAGTCCTGAAAAGTAAATAACATGAATGGTCATGGCTGTTATATCCACCACCATCACCACCACCACCGCCACCACCAGCACCAC
>NC_068991.1:2115710-2116779 GCF_001194135.2 Octopus bimaculoides | reverse complement strand
AAAGTATGCCATAACACACACACACACACACATGCACACACACACACTCACACACACACACACATTCTTCTATATATGTTCACATATAGTTTTGGTTGAGAATGTTTGCATATATATATATATATGTATGTATGTATGTATGTATGTATATATATAGATTCAAGGTAAATATGGTACTTAAGTTTAGGCACCAGAATTAAGTATGGTATTATCCATACAATTCCAAAATAAGGTGATTAAAGTCAAAATAAGCAACAAGGATATCCAAAGTTAATGCAGTACGATCGTTTCATGCAACTCCATTTATTTAAGCAATGTGAACATTACATCAAATGCAAATTGCAGAGCAATCCTCAGCTGCACAAAGATATAGAAATTTACTGAAATTACATTGATATACACACATGCAATATAGTGACTTCAATTCCATATAAATTACATATACTAACGCTCTTATCGAAAACAAAACACAGTCACGCACGCACACACACACACACACACATACACACATACATACACATACACGTATTGTTAATACCTTTTGTGTCTCTATATAGAATTCTCGCTCCTCCATTACCGAATTTTTCAACTGCAATAGAAAAAAAATTGCGAAAATCCAAGATGGCCGTTCCCTCCACCGTGGCGTTTTCATTTCGTCACTTAATCAATGGCACGTGTATCACAACTATATGTGACGTTGTCATGTTACAGGGTCACCTGAATCAGAGATGACCAAGATGGTGATGGTAGTGGTGGTGCTGGAATTAAACCACTACAAGACCAAGTATAGATTCCCTTAACAATGGAATCTCTACATGTCATTTGCTTTGCTAGAAATAGCAGTCAAATCTCTCCGTCACCACCGAACGACAATCTGAAGGTATGTTGAATGCATTTAGTCATCTAATAAAAATACCAAGCAGAGAAAAAAAAAGCCCAAAAAGCGAACGAATTTATCTGACATCGCAATAGAATAGTTCACTTGCCACAAGGAAGATCAAATCAAACGTTTCGGGTTTTTATCTTTCATCAGAAAATCTCTCGATGGCCATGATCACTAAACATATTA
>NC_068991.1:2114176-2115156 GCF_001194135.2 Octopus bimaculoides | reverse complement strand
GCAGCAGCAGCAGCAGCAGCAGCAGCAGCAACAACAGCAGTAGTACAAACAACAACGACATCATCATCATCATCATTAACAGCAACAACAACAACAACAAGATTCCAGTCTCGGAATTCCGAATTGAGTAATTGCTGTTAAAAGGTCGGAGTTAATGTCGAATTATGTCTACTACTACTACTACTACTACTACTACTACTACTACCACCACCACCACCACCACCACTACTGCTACTACTACTACACACTAACACACGTCGCACGCACACTTACAAGCGCATACACACACAGATGTGTGTGTGCGTCCGTATAAGTGCGTGTAAATACCATTGTACGATAACAAAGCGCTCTTGCTTCCATCGACGCTGCACCGCCATCACCACCATCACCGCCATCTTCGCCATCATCGTCAACACTGCCATCACCACCTTCACCACCAAAACCACAACTTCCATTAAATATGTGCGTCTTGGTATACATATATGTATAAATTTCAGTCTGATGATGGCTTGGCTGGCCGAAACTTCTAAGTCACAGTCAACCCTATTCTTCTACCAAAATTATTCAGTAATCCGTCAATCTAATATAACGTACGTTAACGTACATAAATACATAGATACATACATACATTCATATATACATACACACACACACACGCACGCACACATACACATAATTATTTCATAAACACTATATGTTTTCATGTGTTACTATTAGTTTCATGCGATGAGAGTATGCCAGACGGTAACAGATTTACTGCATCATCGCAATCTTCAGACACTACCCACATAGCTTAGCCTGCTAAAAATACGACGGTAGAACAGAAACATATATTGTGGTTATTAAATAATATTTATCTATCATCAGATGGAGTACTTTCTTTTGTCGACCTTACCATCACGCAACAGTACACTATATATATATATATATATATATATATGTGTGTGTGTGTGTGTGTGTGTGTGTGTGTGTGTGTGTGT
>NC_068991.1:2110358-2113489 GCF_001194135.2 Octopus bimaculoides | reverse complement strand
TACATCAATAGATAATGGGATACATATATAATGCATACATTAATACCTAACTACCTACATTCCTTCCTTCCTTCCTTCCTTCCTTCCTTCCTTCCTTCGTACCTACCTACCTACCTACCTACCTACCTACCTACCTACCTACCTACTTACGCAGTCAGACGTTATGATAGATTGGTAATTAGTCAAGCATGGCGCTGTTTTGACCCGTGTAGATAATATAGCAATCAGAGAAGGTGGGTGTGTGTGTAGGTGGTCTGTACTGTTGTAGGGTTACTACATCCCTCCCCTCACCAGTACCAGCAGCAGCAGCAGCATCACCACCACCACCATCCAACCGAAGCTATTCTACGTCACCTGTCCAATAATTAATACTAGTGATGTAGGTGGCGGTGGCGGTGGTGGCGGCGAAGAGGTGAATTTCTCCATATTGATATTGTTTGGGGTCAAATCTTATATAGGGTTCATAGTTTCGAACTGATCCTAGAATCAGATAAGGGGGCCAGTAGACTGTGTGGGGTTTCATGTAGATCGGGGATAGTGGTAGTGGCTGTCGCGATGGTGGTGGTGGTGGTGGTGGTTGTGGGTGTTGATGATGATGATGGAGGTTGTGCTGACGGTGATGGTGGCCGTCTTCGTTGTGATGATGATGGTGATGGTGGTGGTGGTGATTGAGCTGTTGATATGTGTCTCCTGAAGCGGCGAGTATTGTCGCACCGTATTTCATTACATTATACATTGCAAACACACATCCAGAGGGACGGACAGACAGACACACACATGCAAACACCCCCCACGCATCTATCTATCTATCTATCTATCTATCTATCTATCTATCTATCTATCTATCTATCTATCTATCTATCTATACGGACACATAGATACATGTGTATATGTATATATGTATACATAAATATATATATACTGTACATATATAATATATATATATGACTTTGTAAACATATATATGCATGTATGTACGTATATGTGAGTGTGTGCGTGTGTGTGTGTGGGGGGGGGTAAATGATTCGTGACAGATGGCCGAATGTTTTTGTTCTATATGTTTTTCAAACGAATGGCAATTTGTTACAGGTGGTTAAATATATATTTAGAGTAGTAAGAGGCTCCAGAAAGACATGCGATGTGTGGGTAATCAATTTGTTGATAAAGTTATTCGTTTATAAAAGAAAAAATTCAGAGTGAAGCATGGGTTATACAAAGTTTTAGTTGTAGAATAAAAATTGGAGAGTAATTGAGAGAGAGAGAGAGAGAGAGAGAGAGAGAGAGAGAGAGAGAGAGAGAGGAGAAATATGTCGATGGACTGAGATAGCAATTTTGGAATCTAGATGAGAAAGATGAACGGCTCATATATGTAACTGTATCAACGAAAACAAAAAGTTTTCGTGAGTCTGTAAAATACTTGTGCAGCCATTTTTAATTACCTGGTATGTTTCATAGTGTACAGACCATCTAGTTATTCTTAAGCCTTGCAGAAAAAAAAACAAAAAAACCCAAATTCTAAATTTCCCGTGTGTTTAAAATTTCTCTAGGGAGATCAGGTAAAAAACATACATCAACTCCAGCAAAATGATAAAACAGTGAAGTGAACGAACTGTCTATAGTACAACATAATTTGTTATAGTTTTAAGGAGAACTCGCAGCCCTTTTATCTGACTCCTTTAAGTTAGATACATTATCGTATGAATCACCATGGTATTTGAAAATAAAAGATATATAAACAATAGCAGTCTTAAGGAATGTATGTATATGAAAAGTTGCATATAAATTTACATGACATAATCAAATCAAACTTTACAGCTGTTTCGAATGATCAATGAGTGGATTCCATAATATAAATGTTATACGAATTTGAACTCATAACGTACCAATGGGCGAAATACCGCTAAGCATTTCGTCCAGCGCGATGAAGATTCTGCCAGCTCGCCGCCTTAATAATAATAATAATAATAATAACAATAATAATAATAATAATAATAATAATAAATTAGCACAAGGATAGAAGTTTGACTGGTACTTTATTTTTGTCGACCCCGGAAGGATAAAAAGCAACGTCGACCTCAACGGGATTTAAAGTCAGACTGTAAAGAACCGTTAAATACCGCAAGGCCGACGCACTTACATATTTAATAATGCACAGACATTATTAATTGTTTAAATTAATTAGTCGTGTTATAAAGAGGGGGTTAGTATGAGAAGGAGACTAAGGGCGGTACCCATGACATTTATAGGTCCTTCATGGTTGATATTCAAATTGAACTTCTGTGGGTTGATATCTATATATAGCGAAAACCTGTACGAAGACTGGCTAACTACAGTGCCTCTACGGGGTTTGTCGATTTGCTAGAAATAAGAACTAAACTCCCCTTGACTTTTAATTTACAGACTTAGAAATGAGGGACTCGATGGATAATATAGCCCTAAATACACGAACTCTGAATGGAAGACGGATAGAGAAATACCTTCGATTATTGTTCAGACGTGGAATTGACGTAGCGGTATCGAATGGAACGTCATTGATAATTCGTTCGCTGGATAGGGGCCGACTAAGGGTTCTTCAAGGCTGGAATGCTTTAGATTAGCGGCTGAGTACCCTATTGAATCAATATTATTGCATAAAGAGGATAACACAGTCCCTGATGAAATACCATAACCAAATTGAAACCAGCTTGGGTGATATGCCTTTTTCTGTCGACATAAATATTGAATATGAAAAGATATTTACCATCTGACTACATACACACATTCAAACACTTACGTATATTCATACACTCACAACGGTATGTTTTTATATATATATATATATATATATATAAACAGCTAAAAAAGCTGAGACTCCAACAGATATCATTACTTGTTTTGCCTTTGTGAGTTACAAGTAATGCTATCTATTGGAGTGTCAGCTTTTTTAGCTGCTATTTCTGAACTTCGGTATGTGGTGAAGCAAATATTTGCTGATCCCTTAATTATGTTTATAAATATATATGAACTTTTAAATAAGTTCTCCACCGATAATGGTGCTTACATACCGAAGGGCTTGGTAAAAATTATTAATTGTTGATTTATTAATAAATTAATAAATTGATAAACCTTTACCCTTTTAATTTGTAATATAT
>NC_068991.1:2107559-2110075 GCF_001194135.2 Octopus bimaculoides | reverse complement strand
CGACGAGGGTTCCAGTTGATCCAAAGAAGGGAACAGCCTACTCGTGAAATTAACGTGCTGAGTACTCCACAAACATGTGTACCCTTAGCGTAGTTCTCGGGGAGATTAAGTGTGATCCAGAGTGTGACAAGGATTCCGTGGTGCATTTCTCACTATTTCTCACTCGCTGGGAGGGTCGTCGGTCCGTCCCAGCATTCCTCAGTTTTGGCAGCTGAGTGGACTGGGGCAGCATGAAACGCAGTGTTCAAGAACATCGCCCGGTCCAGGAATCGAAACCACAGTCTTACGATCATGAGTGCAACTCCATAACCACTAAGTTACACGCCTCCACTACACACCCACATACACACACAACACTCATATATATATACACACATATACACACACACATATATATATATACACACACACACACACACATATATATATATATATATATACACACATACACACATATACAACACACACACACACACATATATATATATATATATATATATACAAACACACACATACACAACACGCACACACACATATACAACACGTACACACACACACACACACACACACACACACACGTACACACCTGTTTATAAATAGACACCCCGCACACCCGCACACAAAGATTTCTCGTTTTGACAGACATATTTATGAAAATGTAGCAAATATGAGAAAATTATATCCCTTTCTCTCTATCTCTCTGTCTCACCATCCCTAGTCACTCAATTTCACTTCCACACCCCTCCCTCCCTTATAAGCCACTCTTTATCTACACCTCCCCCTCCACGTCTACCCACTCTCAGCCTCTCATATACCCGTCCCTACTGTTTTTATGGTGTAAATCTAGATGTATTTCATTTCATAAATCATATTCTACCTCAATATGAAAATAGTTTTGCTGGTCTAAGATTTTTATCTATTTCTGTCTGTCTATCTTTCCATCTGCCAGTCTGCTTGCCTTCCTGCCTGTCTGTCTGTCTGCGAGCCTGTCTGTCTGTCTGTTTGACTGACCGTCCGGTCATCGGTTTGTCTATTCTTCTGTTTGTGTGTTTGTCAGCCTGTCAGCCTGTTTGTCTATTTGTTTATCTTTCTCACCGACTATCTGTCTGTTTGTCTACTTCTCTGTGTGTCTGTCTGTCTGTCTGTCTGTCTGTCTGTTCAGCTTTCAGTCTGTCTGTCTCTTTGGCTGTCTCACTATTTTCTTGCCTGACTGCCTGTCTTTAAGTCTGTCTGCGTGTCCTCTTGTTTTCGTGTCCTCTTGTCTACTTGTATATCTGTCTTTCTGCTTGTCTCTGGTGTTTTAGGTATGGGACAGATTGGAACGTGTTTGCAAAGATCGAAAGAAAGAAAGAAAGAAAAGAGAGAGAGAGAGAGAGAGAGAGAGAGAGAGAGAAGAGAGAGAAGAGAGAGAAGAGAGAGAAGAGAGAGAAAGAAAAATTGAGAAGAAAGAGAAAAAGAAAGAAGGCTTTGATGATGATAAGGATTAGCTCCGAAACGCATTGTTTGTGAAATGAGGGTGAGAAGTGTAAAGGGGATTGTGGCCTATTTTGAAGTGAGTGGAAGCTCTTTTACTCTTGGTGTGTCCGTGTGTGTATGGCAAGGGAGCCAAGTGGAGTAAAACGTTTTGGGAGAACACAATCACACATTTGTTACACTTTTACGAAAAGAGTGATGAGAATGACTTCGAAGTTTCGGTCTGCTGGCCTTCATCGGAAGGCCAAAACTTTAAAGTCACTGTCTTCACTCTTTTTGCAAGATTGAAGACGTAGAGATAGAACACCTACAAAAATCACCATCGCTTGGAACTGCAAGAGTTATCCGCAGAGTTTTTGAAGCATAAGTAAACAAGTAACACACACACACACACACACAGACACACACACACACACACACACACACACACACACACACACACACACACACACACACACACACACACACACACACACACACACACACACACACATTTGTGTGTTTGTATATCTATCTATTTGTCTATCTATCTATCTATCTATCTATCTATCTATCTATCTATCTATCTATCTGTCTGTCTGTCTGTCTGTCTGTCTGTCTGTCTGTCTGTCTGTCTGTCTGTCTGTATGTATGTATATGTATATATGTTATATGTATGTATATTTATATTTATATATGTATATATGTATATATATATTTACAATTCATCGTTGTCAACGTTGAGAGATGGAGAGGAACCCGACACGACTTGAGCTTCTGATGAAGATTCTGATAACAACGCATTGCTAACACACCTGAACATTAAACGACAGGTGTGTTAGCTGCGTGGAAATAGGTGAGTAAGTGGTCCTTTTATTAATGTGTATTTAAGTGTGTATATAAAACATTGAATGTACATACGTGTTTTATAATGTGCATGGATAAATGTATACATACACACATTTTTGAAAATGTTAATTTTGTACTAGTTATGTATGTATGTATGTATGTATGTATGTGTTTGTATTCATATATGTATGAATGTATACATGTATATATATATA
>NC_068991.1:2101175-2103699 GCF_001194135.2 Octopus bimaculoides | reverse complement strand
GTCTTCAGATAAGGGCCTCGGCAGCCCAGAGCCGGAGGATTCCACTTCTGCTTTCAAAAAGAGCGTTGCTTGTTTACAGGGCTAGTCTGTCTGTTTGCCTGCATGTCTGGTCATGTGAGGCTGGGGTGGGGGTGGGGGTGGGAAGACGAAGTAGAAACCAAACAGTAAGAAGAAGAAAAAAAGAGGAGGAAGAACGAAGATGAGAAAGAAGATTAAATACACAATCAGGTGTGGCAAATAAACCAGAATATACTATATAACAACGACCACTACAGCGACAACAACAACAATAATAATGATAACACTACTACTAATACTACTACTAATAATAATAACAACAACCACAACAACAGCAAGAACAATATTAATAGTAATCTTTCAACTCTATCTCGGTCCATTCTGTGTAAATCTCAAACTGAAATTTGATGCCAACATCTTCTCTTACAAGTAAATTAATCTAGACTTCACACCTGCAATGGTGTCTTGCTGGGATGGACGATGGTGGTTGGTTGGTGGTCGTGGCGGTGGTGGTAGTGGTAACATAATAAGGATGGTATTGGTGGCGGTGGTATTGACGGCGTAATGGTGGTGGAGGTGTGATGGTGGTATTGGTTGTCATGGCGGTGATGATGGTGGCGGATACAAGAACAATGGCAAAACCGTCGGTTAGTGGACAGTGTTGGTTGTGGTTGTGGTTGTGGTTGTGGTTGTGGTTGTGGTTGTGGTTGTAGTCGTGGTTGTAGTCGTGGTTCTGGTTGTGGCAACCTATAAACATACAAACACAAGAAGCCGCTACGAAGTAGCCTGACCAGCTAAAAATGGAGACCAACTCTCTCTCACGTCATACACTATGTCATAGGTTGGGATGACACTGGATAATATAGTACAGGGTACACTGTGTCTTGTGAGCTATTGGAAAATTCAAGATCAGCGGGAGAATAGACATTATATTCCATACTCAAGGAAAGTAGTCATCTCCTTAAATATGTATTAACAATAATCCCTCGACTATCGCGGGTGTTAGGTTCCAAAATCTCCCACAGAAATAATTAAAATCTGAAAAAATATAAATCCCTATCGGCCGCAGAAACCCGCGATGTACTGAGGAGTCCGCGATATAAATTTACATATATTAGCCAGAAAAATCCGCGGTGTACTGAGTGCGCGATAGGTGAACCGCGATATGTGAACCGCGATATGTGAACCGCGATAGGTGAACCGCGATGTTGCGAGGGATTACTGTTTAAGACCCGTATTGTAACAACGAAACAGCCAATTTTGCTGAGGGGTAAAAATCAACATTTTGAAGCGGATGAAAGGTAAGGTACGAACAAATGCAGGGAGATATTCTTTGGACAAATTCCTTCAAAAAGTCCTGAATAAACCTCCTACACCCGGATATGTCTCCGCAAACAATAACTCTCCCCTCGAGTGGGCTATGTTGTCCGATTTGAATGACTTTGCCAGGTGGTGCTATTAAGTTAGACATGGCCTGGGCCACTGGCCGGAACCTTTCAAAGTATATATATAAAAACGCATACGGTCCTTCGATCTGCTGAGAATAAGAGTCAAATTCTCTCAGCCCACCCTCCCTACAAAGGTAAAGGACATGCATTAGACAACATATTTCTTGACATTCTTTATAAATGATAGGATGGTCATGGCTGGGGTGTCTCTGACAATAAGTCTGAACTATTAGTGCTGATCTGGGATTGAAAGAACAACAAAGCATACACGTTTTTACAAAAAAAAAAAAAAAGATGAAAAAGGAAAAGTAAATCTGTTTACTGATTGAATCCGGAAGTAAACGCCCCCTCGCTCAGTAGCGCCCCCTACAATTATCTAAACAAACAATATAACAAATTCTAAAATAATATAAACAATAAATAAAACTATGTAAATGCAAATAAAATAGGTAGAATAATGTGGTCAGCGGATTAGAGCAACAACAACAACAAGACTATTAATAATGGCAATAACAGAGTAATAACAACATTAAAAATAAGTAATAACCGCGGTAATAACCCGACTACATTAACAATAAAAGTAATGATGAACTCAACAATAAACATCGAAAACAACAACAAAAACATCAGCAATGGCAACAACGGTAACAACAACAACAACAACAGTTATAACAATAATAATACCAACTCAATAATAACAACAACAACAACAACAACATCAACAGCAACAATAGTAACAACCACGCCCCGTCTCATTCATTGCCGAGTCTCGTTTCTGTTTCTTTTATTTAATCTTTCTTCTCTTTTTAAACATACCATAACGCCATCCCCCACCACCACCACCACCACTACGACGATGACAACGACGACCACGACCACGACCACGACCACCACTACCACCGCTGCTACTACTACTAATTCGACCAGCACCATGCAAGCTGAAACTTTATGCATAATATAACCATCTATCTGTCTGTCTGTCTATGTATGTGTGTGTGTGTATATATAATGTATATATATGTATATATATATATATATATATATATATATATATATAT
>NC_068991.1:2098946-2100218 GCF_001194135.2 Octopus bimaculoides | reverse complement strand
AGACCCCAATTTATCTGGGGTCAATCAACCATCACGTACTTATACAAATGTCCCCCAGTCAAACCGCTCCACTCCTGTTGAGCTACACCTCCTCCTTTACACTGCGGGTAAGCATTGTTTGTGGTCAGTTTGTTATTACCTGAGTAGATAAGATGGCGTTACAAATACAAGCACACACACACACACACATACACACACACACACATACACACACACACACATACACACACACACACATATATATAGGTGCAGGCGTGGCTGTGTGGTAAGAAGCTTGCTTCCCAACCACATGGTTCTGGGTTCAGTTCCACTGCGTGCCACCTTGGGCAAATGATTTCTACTACAGCCTCGGGCCGACCAAAGCTTTGTCAGTGGATGTGGTATACGGAAAATGAAAGAATCCCGTCGTATATATATATATATATATATACATATATATATGTATAAGAGGATAATTTTATAACTTCGTTAAGCCGAAGAACAGGACTGCAGTTGGAGGTGTTCAGGTGACACCGAGGCAACGGGAGAAATCTATTGAAAGGTATAATGAATAAACACTCCAATTGGTTAAAACAACTTTATATCATTCCCAAATTATCAAAAATCGAATATGAATTTGTATTATAGCAATAGGGCACCCAATAGTAAAACCCAGCAGAATAAAATATACACATATATACGATTAAAAGGTGATAAAAACTAAAAGGGTAATACGTGTGAAGTCGAATGAAGAAAAATATATGGAATAATTTAATGCATAATAAAGGCGACTGAAAATGTAAGGCAAAGGCGCTGAAATAGAATATAAATATATAAAAATACAAGAGTATAAATATAAAAAATAAAGTGTATGGTAACCAAAACAGAGTCCATTCAAGCCCATCTCTATGATCGTTTCAAAGGATTCTGCTTCACGTCGTTAATGTACAATTCATTAAGGAAATCCAAAGGCAACACCATCAGGAGAAAACTTACAAAGGCTTCACATTTCTGGTTATTACGTTGTTCAGTTATCACATTGTTGAATTGAACCATGTGACAACCAGAAATGTGAAGCCTTTGTAAGTTTTCTCCTGATGAAAAGGTGTTGTCTTCGGATTTCCTTAATGGATTGTACATTAACGATTAACCACTAAGGTACCCTATTGTTATAATATATATTTATAATCGATTTTTGATAATTTGGGAATGATATAAAGTTGTTTTGACCGATTGGAGTGTTTATACATTATACCTTTCAATTCATATATATATATATATATATATATATAT
>NC_068991.1:2097044-2098936 GCF_001194135.2 Octopus bimaculoides | reverse complement strand
GTGTGTGTATAGCTCCTGTGGGGGGCTCTTCATTGGGTCTTGGGCCCAACAATGACACTTTGTGCATTGAGTACATATTAAAGTTTATTAAACTTGACTAATATTTTTCAAGCAATGAACAATTTTCATCGAAACTGATATAATTTGACGACCTGCAGCTTATTGCAAAGCTGCATGATAAATGACAGTCCCACCACCATCGCCACCACATCTGCCATACACAAACCATTCAGCCTTTTTTGTGATAGAGGCGGAGGTGGCGGTGTTCTTCTGTTCTTCGACTTCATCCAGTCTCTCTTTCTCCCGCTTTGTCCTGTCAACTTCAGCATTGTACTCTTTCTCGTTGCTTCTTCAGAACTCTTCCAATTTCTCAGTCTTTGCTGGTTCCTTTTGTCAATTTCCCTATAAAACTTCTTCGCATCTCTTTTGAATATTTTCTTTTGACGATAGAATTTGTTTCTTTCATCATCACAATCCAAGTTATTGGTCTTTTAACTCTATCCACTGTTTCAACAGTTCCTTAGACGCTGCGAGGTTTATAAGGCCTTTGTTTATATCTTCTTGTTTGATGATTTTTCTGCCGCTTGCTAGTTTTAATAATTGCTCCTCTTGCTAGCCTTGTGCCAAAGTTTACTCCTCTAGCAAGTTCATTATTATTATTGTGAGCTGGCAGAACCGTTAGCACGCCATGCAAAATGCTTGTCGGCATTTCGTCATGTCTTTACGTTCTGAGTTCAAATTCCGCCGAGGTCGACTTTGCCTTTCATCATTTCGGGGTCGATAAATTAAGTACTAGTTGCGTACTGGGGTCGATGTAATCGACTTACCCCTTCCCCACAATTTCAGGCCTTGTGCCTATAACAGAAAAGATTATTATTATTATTATTATTATTATTATTATTATTATTATTATGTTGTCTATTATGAAAAACTCTCGAACAGTTCTTAATTAGCGGTTGTTCTTTACTTGAAAGCAGGCAATAACAAATCACCAAAGCTTCCTAGTAGTACCTTCTTCTCCTCTGACCCAAAGAGACAATATTTTCCTAAGAATGCGAGCTGTATCCAACAATGCTGTCTTCTGGATCGCTTCGAACCTGGCAGCAGATCTAATGTTCTTGGAAACTGCTCCCAATGTTCCAGTTACCACTGGTATCACCATTACTTTCCTCATGCCCCATGATTTTCTTATCTCGTCCCACAGTGCTTGGTATTATTATTAGTTGTAGTTGCAATAATAGTATTGTTGTTGTTGTTGATTCTGTTCTTGTTTTTGTTTCTCTGAAGTGCGTAGGATATGAGAGGGAGAGAGAGAGAGAGAGAAAGAGAGAAAGAGAGAGAGGGGGTTTCAGTCGTTAATAACAAGCCTGAAATAGTTTAGCATTTCCAAATTTGTCTGGAATGATGTTAGTGTTCCTGTGTTTATGACATTGGTTGATATGTATGCAGAGGCATGCGTGTGTGGGTGTGTGCGCGCGCGTGGGTGTGTACGTGTGTGTGTGTGTGTATGACAATATGTATGCAGAGGCATACGTGTGTGTGTGTGCATGACAATATGTATGTAGTGGCATGCGTGTGTGTGTGTTTATATGTGTGCGTGTGTGTGTGCATGACAATATATGATGTGTGTATATGGATATTTATCTCTGTCTGTACACTCTGTACATGCATAATACAGACACACATACACACACACAAACATAATACATATAGACATATATACACATATAAAGATGAGTGCATATAAAGAGGGGAAGTTTTGGTATATACCTTTCTTGTGTTTGTACGTATGTTTATCTGTGTGTGTGTGTGTGTGTATATATATGTCACACACATATATTTGCGTGTATATATATATATATATATATATATATATATATATATATATATAT
>NC_068991.1:2095381-2096117 GCF_001194135.2 Octopus bimaculoides | reverse complement strand
TATATACAAACACACACATGCACATACGTAGATTTATACACACAGCCATAAATCCAACCGAAAGTTTAATTTGAGGCAAAAGTATTTGTATAAATACAATTCGACCAGAAAATTACCGGAAAATGTGAATTGTACGGAAAATCGGTTCTTCCGGACGACATGACACGAAAAGTGAGAAGATGGGACGAAGTTGAAAGCAGGATTAAATTGGTGAACAGACAGCAACCGTTTCTATCTGTCTGTTTATGCATGTATCCTTCTATGTACCAATATGTCTGCTGCCTGCCTGCCTGTTTGCCTTTCTGCCTGCCTGTCTGTTTGTGAGTGCTCATGTGTTTGTACGATAGTATGTGTACTGATATGCAAATAACAATTTTAAAGAACTCAATACTGGGGAAAAAAGAGTCAGCTATTTAAATTTAGAGGAAGTTCAAAGAAGAGAACTAGATGACTATCGACTGCGATTTCCTTTGCCGAATTATCAAAATTGTAAAATTTATCACTTTTAAAACTATTGTTTATATAGCCTGAAAGTGAAGAATGGTTGTGGAGAATAATGTCTGGAAGGGTGGAAGAATGGGGAAGGGAGTAAAGATTCGGGTCTTTTACAGAGTCATGAGATGACACAGATCAAGCGTTTAAGTTTTCATGAAAAATAAAAATCATACATACGTAGATATATACATACAAGCATACAAACGTACATACATACATACATACATACATATATATATAT
>NC_068991.1:2092923-2094899 GCF_001194135.2 Octopus bimaculoides | reverse complement strand
TATATATATATATATATATATATATATATATATATTTTACACATGTGTAATGTAAAGAAATAAAATGCCATTAAATAATATAGATTGAAATGGAAGTATATGAGTATTATGTCAGCAAATACACGTACATGTGCGTACACATATACACGCACAGATACATTAATTACCAGACAACAATCTGTGAAAGATATATTAATGACGAGCGTATGTATTTAGATTTTATGGACAACTTTTAGAGAAGAGTCAATAACCTGAATTGTATGGTCAACTGTTAGGCCGTGGCTTATTTAGTTTGACACGTTTAGCGCAGTTTATTCTGACACGTCTCGTAATAGGTTCAACGATTAGCAAATGAAACGACGCCAACCTTCAGTGTCATTTCGTTTGTTAATCATTTAACTTGTTTGACTCAGGTACAAAGCGAGAGGCTTTACAAACCGTTATTTTCCTTCAATAGTAATTCACACACACACACACACACACACACACACACACACACACACACACACTTATATATTCATATCCGGGCAAAATACTGAGTGGTATTTCGTCTGTCTTTATAGAGTTCGCCCTTTCAGGGTCGATGAAATAAGTACCAGTAAGCACCGGGGTCCATGTAATTGAATTTATCTCCTCTCTTAAATTGTTGACCTTGTACCAAAATTTGAAACCAGTATTAATATATATGTATGTATGTATATATATATATGCAACAGCTATTTGCAATAAAGGACCCGAAATACCTGTTACGTGGTAGCAGGGCGTGCAAGAAATAGTAGCCAAATCTTTCCCTTTCCGGGGAAAGGAGCCGTTTACGCGTGATTTCGATGTCACATTCGTTGAAAGCATGCGAAATAACCTGGAAAAGAAAAAGAAAAAATCCCACGGGACAAAACTCCGTTGCTGGGAAACTTAGACTTTCCAGGTGACCCAACTGGTCACGGGGAGTCCAGTTTGGCATTAAAATTAAGATTATTGCTGTTGTTGTTATGGACGTCGTCATTACTGCTGTTGTTGGCGAGCTGGCAGAATCGTTAGCACGCTGGACGAAACGCTTTGCTGTATTTCTCCCGTCGCTACGTTCTGAGTTCAAATTCCGCCGAGTTCGACTTTGCCTTTCATCCTTTCAGGGTCGATAGATTAAGTACCGGTGAAACACTGGGGTCGATGCCACCGACTTATCCCCCACCCCAAATGGCTGCCCTTGTGGCAAAATTTGAAACCATTATTATAATTATTATTACTAACGATGATAATGAAGGCGTCGAGATGGCAGAATGGTTAGCGCGCCGGGAAAAATGCTTAGCGGTATTTCGTATGTCTTCTGTTGCGCCGGGTACCAGTTGCATACTGAGGTCGATGTAATCGACTAGTCCCCCTCCTCCCAAATTTGAGGTCTTGTGCCTCTAGTAGAAAGGTTATTACTGTTGCTGTTGTTTGGCCCCAGGTCATCTCTGCCCCCCCCCCTACCGCCACAAAAAAAAACAAAGAACAAAGCCTATAATAATAGAGACATTCTAGCCATGACTATACCGTCTATTGACGGGATAGTCAAACTCAAAATCACTGTGCCGTTTTCCTTTCTAAAGACCAAGGTCTCACAAGGCGGTCTCTTCTCGCAACTATGTTCAGGCTCACAATTGTTGTTATGCTTGTTGTACTTGTGGCTTTTGTTGTTGCTGTTGTTGTGAAGGTTGTTGTTGTTGTTGTGGGGGTTGTTTGTACATGGTTGTTGCCCTTACTGTAGGCTTCTTTCTACGTGACGTGTGCATATGTATGTGTGCGTGTGAGCGTATCCACACACGCACGCTCACACACACACGCACACATACATGCGCACACGCGCACACACACACATAAACACACACATATATGCAATGTATGTATATGTATATGCATGCATGTATGTATATATACACACACGCGCATATATATATGCAAGCACATATATATGTATGTAAGTATATATATATATA
>NC_068991.1:2092001-2092750 GCF_001194135.2 Octopus bimaculoides | reverse complement strand
TATATATACATACATACATATATGCACACACGCTCGCATACACAAACGCACGCATATAAACCCACCCCCAACAAACAAGCGAACCTTTCAACAATACCCGCCCCCAACACATGCAAACAAATATATATATGTATGTATATATATATATATATATATATATATATATATACTCACACACAAGTATAGATAGATGCACACACACACACACTCACACACCCACACGCACACACATATAAACACACACATGCCAACACACATACGCACACATGCTCTTATACATCGACTCTCGTTTATTGTGAAGGTTGTCTAAGGATCAGAGGAGGCGTGGGAAATTCCTGCCGTCAACAACGCCATTTACTGATTGAGTTCTGATAGACTGCCGTTTTCAAAGGAACAATAACGACACCACCTCCCCACCCCCCCGCTTACACCATTCTCCCTTGTTCTCCTCTCTTTCTGTCTGTCTGTCTGTCTGTCTGTCGGTGTAATGCTAAAATACAACCTATGCATGTTTCTGTTTCGTTATGGAACAATGTACGGACGTACATACATACATACATACGTATGTATGTATGTTGTTTGCATGTATATATGTTTTGTATGTATGTAAATATGTATGTATATAAGCAGGTATGTATGCATGGTGTATACTCATATCCGTACATATATATGTGTACATAGGTTTATATATATATATATATATATATATATATATATATATATATATATATATATATATATATATATAT
>NC_068991.1:2089736-2091387 GCF_001194135.2 Octopus bimaculoides | reverse complement strand
TGTGTGTGTGTGTGTGTGTGTGTGTGTGTGTGTGTGTGTGTGTGTGTGTGTGTGTGTGTTTGAAAGTGTTTAGGTTTTTGTAAGTGTGATGCAGAAAAACAGTCCGTCATTGAGTAACTCCTGGCGATTATGAATAGTAAAAAATAGATAATCTTTTTGGAATGTTAACCTCATCTTCAAAAATAAAGACTTTTTCATATTAAGTTGACAACGAGCGTTGTCAGTTGATTTTTTTTCTAATGTCTGCGTAATAGCAGACTGGAATCGAACTAGGAACCTTCACTTCTTGGTCACAGATGCAAAAGTTAAATAACAACGAGCAAGCAACGAATTCCTGATTTTTTGTAATGTCTGAACTTTTTTCTAACCTTTTACTATTCCAATTATCAGATAGTTTTTACTTCAAATTACACTGTCATAGGAACACCTCTGGAAGTCTGAACTGTGTATTTCTTTGCATGGAGGCACGAATAGAAGTTTTCTTTACTTGTGTTTAAGAGGCAGGTGACCACGGTCAGAGTCTGAAGTTTTTCAGTTCCACCACATAGTCGACAATATGTATTGTCTGTAATTACTTCTGAACCATGGTTTTACGGTAATATACATGAATTTTGATACTGTAATCAAGCTCTTAGTATTCTTGATGAGGCATCAAAACAGTCTCAGTAATAGGGAGTTGCATTGTTTTCCATAGAGAAAACAAAACAAATGTAACATAGGAACGTGAACAAAGAAATACGAGAGCGAGTTTGCTGAAAGATACAACGATTGGTAAATGCTGACCACTTATTTTTTACATTCAAAATTCGGACAGAATTTATGGATTGACCTGATATATATTACACACACACACACACACACACACACACACACACACACACACACACACACACACACACATATATATACTATATATTTGTGAAAAGGGCGGATGTTGTCTTACAAGCAGTTGTGCAGGCAAACGTGTTAGTACATGTGGTCGGATTGACCTTAAAAGCTGCACACCTATGTTAAAAGTGCTGGGGAGTTTGCTCAATTGAAAGGCATGGCCTCTAGGGCAAAATTCTTCATTTTTAAAATGTCCCCCGAGTGGACCCAAATGAAATCGGGTTATAATACTAGTGTATATATATACATTTATGTATATGTTGTTTGATTCTCTCTCTTAAGAATTTATAATAGGAAATTTCTTCCATGTTTATCCAACAGTTAGAGTTTTGTGATTACTATTAGCAAATGAAACATCTGTAATGGTGAATAGATAAATAATGCCAAAAAAGTTTCTAGATTGCTGTTTTGTTATATGTATATATATATATATATATATATATATATATATATATATATGATGTATAATATATATATGTATAAATTTAGTGTATATAAAGCAAATATGACTGCATAATAGAAAGAAAGAAATCCAAATACGGAAAAGGCTCTGACTACGATGGAAATAACAGTGGTGAAAGCACGAACACTTTGGGACACGGAAAACTGTTACACACTTGAAAAATATACACATACAACGTTTAGTATACAAACACCTATGTGTATGTGTGTGTGTGCGTATATATATATATGTATATATATGCGTATATATATATGTGTCCGTATCCATATATCTACATATATATATATTTATATATATATA
>NC_068991.1:2085808-2088645 GCF_001194135.2 Octopus bimaculoides | reverse complement strand
TATATATATATATATATATATATTATGTATGTACCTATATGTATATGCGTGTGTGTCTGCATGTCTGTTTGTGTATCTGTAATTACTCGTCACATCTTTATAAACATACATAATGCATATTTGCATATATGAATATTATATATGTATACATACAAGCATGTAGACACACACACATATACTCACACACACACCACATACTTGCACAACTATACACATACATAATTGTGGCGCCATCTATATCGTTTGTCCAGACAAAGGGGACTGTTTAGTAAAATCAGGGTAAGATTTTTCCCATAAGTTTTCCGCCCTTTATCAACCTGGTTCAGCAACTGGTAGTTTTCCTCTCTAAACCTTTTCTTTTTTTCACAAACACATCGGGGTTACATTTAGGGGTAAAAACATGTATTTGGTACCCGCAGGTCCTGCATGAATTACACCAGGACAATTCCACATGGCAAGTAAATAGTAGTTATTAGAAATTCCTTTTATAATGGTGTCTCTCGGCCATAAGCCTTAAACCGTTAAGTATTTCAATACTATGGAAAGGAATCTATCAATTTCTGACCACACTCTCTGAAACAACTGAAAACGGAAGTTTATTTAGTGTTAAAACGTGTTTCAAAATTATTTTTTTTTACCTGGAGTATCGAAAAAAAGATTTACAGAAATAACTACGTGTTGAGATAAAGGTAACTTGATATACAGGAATACAGTTTGGCTAGTTTTAATATTTAGTGATGTGAGAGGTTGAAAAAATCGTTAAAGAGGTAGGTTGGTGAGTTACTCTGAAAACATGTAAACCGTGAAGCAGTAATAAGTTTACAAGGAATTGGCATTTGGCGAAGAATAAGTATTTGTCGAGTAATATTTTAGTCACTTTTCAAGTAAGTATAAACGACGACAACTCCCGATTGGGTTTGTTACATATTTTAACAACATCAGCGAAGTATAGCCTTCAACGCACTTGGCGAAGTATTGGTGAGAGTCACCGCAAGACATGAAAGCAAATATATTTCTATGTGTGCATGTATGTACATATATATATATATATATATATATATATATATATATATATAAGTATGCATGTATGTATACACATACATATACATACATATATATATATATATATGTATGTGTGTTCCTGTAGACAATATTGTGAGTAAACGTGAAAGATGATTGGCCTTATGTTCGAAGAGCTCTTGTGAATGCGGTTGTTTTTGTTTAGATCTAATGACGAGATCGGATTTATTGCAAATTGCTGAGCTATTGTTCTTGTGTTGGTATGGTGTTAAGGGCAGCAATTTGTCGCTATCAAGAGCATTTACTTAGAGATGTTAACTGGAACTGGATATGGCCGACTGAAATGTGACCTTCGGGCGCCAGGAAATTTATCTAAAGGAACCTCTGGAAAACACTTCTAATTGGAAAACACTTCTAATTTGGTTATTGGAAAACACTTCTAATTTTCCTGTTAAGAGATGCTGCAGATTACTTCGGAACGTGAATTTTTAAAGTATTCCAAAGCCTACAAATCCATGATCCGTCCCAGCAAAGTAATGGACACTTAGCATCCTTTCACTATTCACTTTCGGAGTTATTTAATCAACGTCTGGCGTTGGAAAAAATGTTGGCATTATGATCCTTAAGAGTAAAGTGCGACGTGCATACAATAAGGTATAGTTGCATATCACATAATAGAGTGGCTGTGAGGGTGAAGCTTGTCGGTTGTTACCGTTGAAATCCAAGAAGACCCTTATTCAAACATCGATGATCAAAGGCATCTTATAATAATCTTTCGGTGTATGTAAAATATTTTCTGACGTTTCGTTGATTTTCCTACACAGCAGAGTTCGATACGAATCAGATATATTTTAGTTCTCTCTTCTACTATTCGCCATCTTAAAAACTGATAGTAGGATGATCACGACTGAAAAAACATAAATCTGCTAAATCGAGGCTGGATTGGATTTAAAAAACAACTACAGCAATGACAAGAACAACAACAAGCAAAGCGTTGCGACGATACTTCCTCTCTATCTTGAGACATACAACATTGCTAAAATTGAAACAAAAGAACAAATGAAGACGATGCGTATACATCTTTATGCATGGCTCTCTCTTTCTGGACGTGTGTGTGTGTGTGTGTGTGTGTGTGTGTGTGTGTGTGTGTGTGTGTGTGTGTTTGTGTGTGTGTTTGTGTGTGTTTGTGTGTATGTGTATGTGTATACTTTATTAATAAAGCTGTCTCAACCAAAACTGTCCGACGAACGGGAACGTGAAACTCTGAGTAACAGTTTTTGTGATCTCTTTGCAGCTTTATTAATAAAGCATATTACTCTACCTCCGGTATTCGAGTACTATTTTTCCCATCTTGTTTCACATTTATGTGCTTACAAAATATATTATGAAAGCAGTATTGGCACAAACTTGGCAGACATGCGTCTCATACCCAAATCACCAGTGATAATGGATTGAACTAAACCGTAACTAATCTGCACATCCTCTGATAACTCACGGATGGTGATTCAATGATTTCCTCTCACATCTGCGATGTTTGTCTCAGTTCTACTGGTTGCAGGTCTCCCAGAACGTTAGTCAATATCCACATTTTTCGGCCATCTTGGAAACGTCTGAACCAGTCGTATATCTGTGTGCTGTTCATACACTCCTCTTCATACACTTTCTGCGTTGGTCTCTTGGCAGGTATCGCCATGACATTTTTCTTTGTCATGGCATTAATAAAACGTTGCATGTATGTACGTACATTTGTTTGTATGTACGTTTGTGTGCATGTATGTATGTATGTTTGTACGTTTGTATGTATGTATATATGTATA